>NC_074728.1:900000-1138000 GCF_947242115.1 Biomphalaria glabrata
ATAATATTTAATAAAGTAAAGTAAATCATACATAATAATAATAAGAAGAATACAACTTAAGTAATACTATTACTACTAAATCACACATAACAAGTACAGTGTCTATCAAACTATCACAAACAATGCACAAGTAAGGTGACGGTAAATGCAATTTCATTAAAAAATATTTTTTTTTTAAAGTAGACAAATCAGCAATGACATTGACATGCGACACTGATCTGAGAGTTTAAAAGGAAAAAAAAAGGGGGGGGGGAGAGAGAAATGAGAGACACACACACAAAACATTTCTATTAAATTCTTGTCTGAAATGTGGCGTTCAATGCGGCCTTCTGATTGTAAGGTTGAAAACAGCAAGTGTAGAAACGTACATAAACAAAACAAAAAAATCTTTTAATAAGGAAAGAATCCTCGGGATGATGGATGACTTTAGAGATATATTACAAATACACAGACGATAAATGACTTCTTGTGGACAAAAACTTGACTCGAGAATACAATAGAATATATCATTTCAAGAGCATGTCCAATTACTACTAGCTGTAATCTTTTTGCTGCAATATTTAGACCCTATGACACTACTATTTGCTATAATCTTTTTACTACAATATTTAGACCCTATGACACTACTATTTGCTATAATCTTTTTACTACAATATTTAGACCCTATGACACTACTATTTGCTATAATCTTTCAGTAACTAGACTCTATGACCCTACTATTTGCTGTAATCTTTCAGTAACTAGACACTATGACCCTACTATTTGCTGTAATCTTTCAGTAACTAGACACTATGACCCTACTATTTGCTGTAATCTTTCAGTAACTAGACACTATGACCCTACTAGCTGTAATCTTTCAGTAACTAGACTCTATGACCCTACTAGCTGTAATCTTTCAGTAACTAGACACTATGACCCTACTATTTGCTGTAATCTTTCAGTAACTAGACACTATGACCCTACTATTTGCTGTAATCTTTCAGTAACTAGACACTATGACCCTACTAGCTGTAATCTTTCAGTAACTAGACTCTATGACCCTACTATTTGCTGTAATGTTTCAGTAACTAGACTCTACGACGCTACTATTTGCTATAATCTTTCAGTAACTAGACCCTATGACCCTACTAGCTGTAATCTTTCAGTAACTAGACCCTATGACCCTACTAGCTGTAATCTTTCAGTAACCAGACCCTATGACTCTACTAGCTGTAATCTTTCAGTAACCAGACCCTATGACTCTACTAGCTGTAATCTTTCAGTAACTAGACCTATGACCCTACTATTTGCTGTAATCTTTCAATGTATGGAATATGATATGACTACTTAGCACTAGAATCGAACTCAGACCAGTGTTGATTAGGACATAGTCAAATTAGCTTTCCCTCGCCCTAAGCATGAAATAACAACGAGCTATGACCTTTCTCGGACGTCTTGTTTGTTTGTTTGTTTTACATGTTTCGGATGTTCCTTCAGAGTTGAAGATAATTACTTCCTAGTCCAAACCTCCCGCAGGACGACGGGGGATGGGAGCGGGCAGGGTTTGAACCCGGGACCATCGATAAATCTGAACGACAGTCCAGCGCGCAAACCGCACGACCAGGCAGCCAGTCTTCCTGTGACACTAACCACTGCTAATGCTAAATCAAAATACAACGACTGCAAAATGCCTCTCATAAGCAAAGAAATGTCCATTTCTCATTATCTTATCTTATCTTAGTAGATTACAGACGTTACCAAGTCCAACGCATTTCATGTGTCAATCTAGTTATGCATGTTGATCAGTGACTTGAATTCTGCTAAGTCGTAGGTTCTCCTGGCTGATTCAGGCAACCCATTCCATTCTCTAATGGCACTAGGGAAGAAGGAGCACTTGTACCAAATCTGTCCTAGCATACGGAGTAAGAAATGTGCCTCTATCAGGGACGTAGCTAGGAATTTTCCATCATTAGGGGGCCCAGGGGGGGGGGGGGCTTTACCTCTTTGGGGGCTCCTGTAGTTTGTGTAATATTTTATATTTAATGTAAGAAAACAATCATATGGGGGCACCCTCAAGTGGGGGCCCGGGGGGATTTTCAAATTCGCCCCATCCTACCCCCACCCTAGCTACGACACTGTCTTACTGAGTATTTTATTCGGTTTTGTCAATTAGTCCCTGAGATAAAGAACACAAGACATTTTTTTAGGCGGTTGGTTATACCAGTCTTTTCCAATTAAAAAAAAAAGGGGTTGGTGGTAGCCAGGTGGTACGCCTTGTCTCAGGATCTTAGCGTAGTCAACAGTCTCTGTCTTAAACAGTCGACACAAAACAGGAGACCGGCATGCAGCAGACACGGTCGTATATTAGTGATATCTCTTGTAAAAGGCCTACATGTGTGTAGGGGCGTCACTGGCCGTGGTTAGGGTGGGTCTTTGTATTTCCCACCTCCCACACAGTAACACTGAGAAGCGTTTCTAAGTGCCTTTAGATTTGATGTGTGATTGGATAACTAGTAACATTGAAACAAACGATTCTTAAATCAATTCATCCCTTAAGAAGCTGATGGTAGTCTTCAATTTCTCATTCTCTGTATTTCTTGTAATGATTCACTAATACAAAAAGTCTTTGCGCATTCAAGTTCTCCTATTAACAGTCCAGCTCATGATTTCTACCTCAGACATATTAATGTGCGTCTGTTTATGTATTCGGGGGCGAGGTGGCTGAGTGGTTAAGCGCTTGGCTTCTGCCTGGGTTCGAATCTCGCTGAAGATTGGGATTTTGAATTTTGGGATTTTTTTTATGGCGTCCTTGAGTCCACCCAACTATAATGGGTACTTGACTTTAGTTGGGGAAAGTAAAGGCGGTTGGTCGTTGTGCTGGCCACATGACACCCTGCTAATTAACATATGACCTTAAAATCATCTGCCCTATAGACCGCATGGTCTGAAAGGTGAACTTCACTTATTTTTTAAATATTCAACTTACTGAACGTAAAGAATTTCCGTCGAAGCCGCGTTCAAACTAAACAGAAGAGAACCAATTTAATTTTAAGATGATTAGATATTTTTCACTGCCTGGTCAATAGGTTAGCCAATCATCTTTTTCCCCAACCGTCAAATTTTTAGGAAAATCTTTAGTCATTTCCAGTCCGTTTATGTGTTTTTTACCTTTTGAAATAATGATGCGTTTGCAAGTTAATAGGATACAATATAAAATTTAAACAAAAAAAGACACACCCCCCAAAAAAAAAAAAAAACAAAAAAAAAAAAACAAACATAAAAAGCAAGTAATATAGTTCTTTCCAAAATTATACCGCACACACTCGATCACATGTCCAAATGGTTTCAATGCTGAAACCCCAAGTCAATGTGCAGACTTTGTTCTGGGCGCTGCAAGCTCACTCAAACCACCTGTGCCTGACTCCTCTACTCATCCCACACATGTGAAATCTCGGGAAATCCAAAGTTCCAATAAATATAAACTAAAACGAGTCTCAATCCAATTTCTCAAACAAAACAAAGTTTAATTATGGGCTTGACTTTGGGTTTACGGAGGTAAAGAGAGTCCAAGGGCGTTAACAGTTGTTACCCACCCACGTTTTCTCTTGTCTAAGAAATAGCCGTTCGGTTAGGTTACTTTTGAAATGCAGCCCCGATACCATCAAGACTGTTTGATAGTTGAGACAGACTCGATTTTAAGTTCAAACCATTCTTGTGGTTAAGTCTTACAAAGTTTAAGAACCATTGTTTAAAAACGCTTCAGTCAGCTTATTCACTTACTCATGTAGCTCTCTCTCTCTCTCTCCTTCCATCTCACGCACGCACACACACACACACCTACTCCTTTAAAAACAAGGTTTTTGCGCCATTGAAAAGTCAAGACAGGAATAAAGGGGTGGGGTGGGAGCCTTTCTTTCGCGTCTGCAGGCGAATTCTTTCCGATACTTGAAGCATCACAAACAGATCTCTATGGGATGTCTCGGACCGCTGGCTCTTTCTGACATCTAGTCCCCTGAATACCCCAGCCCACCAGACTGACACTGTCACAGCGGTAGGGCCTCCACCAGCCGTGACACTGTTCAAGTGACGAGTCAAAACCGAGACTGGATTAACCGGTGGTTAATTGCGAGTGAATTCAGTGGATTATCTTTCTTTGTGGGACTAAAAATGAAACTTTGGTCAGCAAATGTATTAGCTACGATAGCCGCTATCAGTTTACTGCTAGCAGTGACCAGTGGTCAACCGAAAGCTAAGCCAAACAATGGGAAGAAAAGGCTTAGAGAAAATGGTAATTAATTTTTTTTAAATAGTGTCTTTATCTATTTAAATATATATAGTTTTAAGTATAACTTTACACGATTTATAATGAACAACAATAGAACGCTGATATGTTTGTGTAAGAGACAGGTAAATTCAAAGATTATAGAATGTAACAGAGTAAATCAATGTGAACGTTGAGACCAATAACAAGTTGAACTAACCAACACAATTTCTTAGGAAACTATTCTGACAGACTGACACCGGACTGACCGGAGTAACATGTATTGGTCAAGACATAAAACTAATTACTAACTTGACATAAATCACTGATTCATAACTCAGCGACTTGACATCAAAACATTCATAACTCATTAGTAACTTGACAGAAAAACATTCATAAGTAACTTGACATCAAAACACTTATTCATAACTCCGTAACTTGACATCAAAACACTTATTCATAACTCCGTAACTTGACATAAAAACATTCATAACTCATTAGTAACTTGACATAAAAACATTCATAACTCATTAGTAACTCAACATAAAAACATTATAACTAGTCTGTAACTTGACATAAAAACATTATAACTAGTCTGTAACTTGACATAAAAGCACTTATTCATAGCTCATTAGTAAGTTGACATAAAAACATTCATAACTGATTAGTAACTTGACATAAAAACACTTATTTCATAACTTTCTCTGGCAGTCGCTCGTAGGGATAAAAACACCGCCAACAGCAAAAAGGCCAATGTTAAAAAAGCCCCAGCTGCAGCCGGATCCCAGCTCAATAAAAAGGCCACAGCTCCAGCTCTTGAAGGCTGTGAGGAGATATTCTTACCGATGTGCAAGGGATTGGTACCTTACACTCATACTAAACTCCCCAACCAGTTCAATCATAGCACGCAGGTGAGTTTGATTAGTTCAATCATAGTACGCAGGTGAGTTTGATTAATTCAATCATAGCACGCAGGTAAGTTTGATTAATTCAATCATAGCACGCAGGTAAGTTTGATTAGTTCATCAATCATAGCACGCAGTTAAGTTTGATTAGTTCAATCATAGCACGCAGGTAAGTTATTAATTCAATCATAGCACGCAGGTAAGTTTGATTAATTCAATCATAGCACGCGGGTAAGTTTAATTTGTTCAATCATAGCATAGCACACAGATAAGTTTGATTAGTTCAATCGTAGCACGCAGGTAAGTTTGGTAACTTATATTCAAACTAAACTCTCTAGCTAGTTTGTTTATTAACACAGGTAAGACTGATTGGTATCTTATACTAAACTCACCAGTTCAATCATAGCACGCAGGTACGTTTGATTGGTATCTTATACTCATATTAAGCTATCCAACCAGTTCAATCATAGCACGCAGGTAAGTTTGATTGGTATCTTACACTCATATTAAGCTATCCAACCAGTTCAATCATAGCACGCAGGTACGTTTGATTGATATCTTACACTCAAATTAAGATATCCAACCAGTTCAATCATAGCACGCAGGTACGTTCAATTGGTATCTTACACTCATATTAAGCTACCCAACCAGTTCAATCATAGCACGCAGGTACGTTTGATTGGTATCTTACACTCATATTAAGCTATCCAACCAGTTCAATCATAGCACGCAGGTACGTTTGATTGGTATCTTATTCTAAGCTCACCAATCAGTTCATTCAGCGTGACTGAACTTAGTGACATTCAGTAAAAGCAGTGGCTCTTAGCTTCCAAACAAGAAACAGGAACCACTTACACGGCCTCTCAATTGTTCATTTCAAACATGCTTATAAAGTAAACTTGACATTGTTGGTAGATAAACGAGGGCGCTGGGAGCTAGTATCGTTCCAAAGTAATTCCCGTGCATGCTTTAAAGTTTCTATCCATACCGTGGCAAGAAGAAGACATTAAGAGGTGTTAATTAACAGATATTTCTATTACTTAAACCTTACAGCGCAAATGTGACCATTATTTTTTTTTTTTTTTACACACACGAAATGGTGATGAGGAAGGTATATTCTTTTTAATTACAGAATCATTGCTTTGGATTAGTGAGTAAAATTGTACTAGTAATTGAATTTCTATTTCTTCATTAAAGGTAACAATAAATTTAATGTCAGTGTTCCCATTCGTTAATCAATCAAAAGTAAACACATTAACCTTGTAACACTGGCGAATGCCATAGACTAAGACTAGAAATGCTTTATTGATCTTTATTGTCAATTTATTGTTATTTCAAGGATCACTTTTTAAAAACGCGTAAAGACGTAAAAACTTCTATATAGAATTAACTCTCGTGCATAGCTACGGAACCACTGCTCTCAAAGTAGAGAACCACTGGTATAAGCTACATCTACTTCAGTTAACTCTCAGACGGTGAACGTATTGAAATAACTTTCGACCACCCGGTAGCAGGAGGCAATTAATATCAATGTAGTGTTATATTTACAGGAGTCAAACCAGATCTCAAGAATCAGACACCACGGAAGCGTCCGCCCTTTTTTTTCTTCTTCCCTGTCTTTCTTTTCGCAAGGCTTACTTTAATTGCTTTAATCAGCTGTGGAATACATCATCAAATAAAGGAACACGTTTTAACTTACGCTCTTTGAACTATGTAATCATTTAATCAAAGAATAGCTTAAGGTGGCCAGTTGCACTGATACAAAGTTACATCTCAACGCTACCAAAGCTAACGTAAGTGTTATAGACGCCATAACGGATGATAGGGCAGTGGTTTTAAAAGACGTCATACAACTTGATGGAGCCCTGGGTACTTTAGACCTCGTAACACATGACAGAGAGGTGTCTCTTATAGACGTCATAGAACTGTGGCTCTAGCACTTGATAGAGCCCTGGCTATTATAGACGTCATGGCACTTAATAGAACTGTGGGTCTAGTATCTATAGATGTCAGAGCACTTGATAGAGCCCTGGCTATTATAGACGTCATAGCACTTTATAGAACTGTGGCTCTAGTATCTATAGATGTCATAACACTTGATAGAGCCCTGGCTATTATAGACGTCATGGCACTTAATAGAACTGTGGCTCTAGTATCTATAGATGTCAGAGCACTTGATAGAGCCCTGGCTATTATAGACGTCATAGCACTTTATAGAACTGTGGCTCTAGTATCTATAGATGTCATAACACTTGATAGAGCCCTGGCTATTATAGACGTCATGGCACTTAATAGAACTGTGGCTCTAGTATCTATAGATGTCAGAGCACTTGATAGAGCCCTGGCTATTATAGACGTCATAGCACTTTATAGAACTGTGGCTCTAGTATCTATAGATGTCATAGCACTTGATAGAGCCCTGGCTATTATAGACCTCGTAACACATGACAGAGAGGTGTCTCTTATAGACGTCATAGAACTGTGGCTCTAGCATCCTATGAATGTCATATCACTTGATAGAGCCCTGGCTATTATAGACGTCATAGCACTTTATAGAACTGTGGCTCTAGTATCTATAGATGTCATAACACTTGATAGAGCCCTGGCTATTATAGACGTCATGGCACTTAATAGAACTGTGGGTCTAGTATCTATAGATGTCATAGCACTTTATAGAACTGTGGGTCATATAAACGTCATAACACTTGATAGAGCCCTGGCTATTACAGACGTCATAACACTTGTTAGAGCCCTGGCTTTTATAGACGCCATAGCACTTAATAGAACTGTGGCTCTTTTAGACATAATAGCACTTGATAGATTCCCTGGCTCTTATAGACGTCATAACACTTGATAGAGCCCTGGCTTTTATAGACGCCATACCGGGGACCGGGGTTCGAATCCTGGCGAAGACTGGGATTTTTAAATTTCGGGATCTTCGGGCGCCACTGAGTCCACCCAGCTCTAATGTGTACTTCACATTAGTTAGGGAAAAGTAAAGGCGGTTGGTCGTTGTGCTGGCCACATGACACCCTTGTTAACCGTAGGCCACAGAAACAGATGACCTTTACATCATCTGCCCTATAGACCACAAGGTCTGAAAGGGGAACTTAACTTTTTTTTTTAATGCACTTAATAGAACTGTGGCTCTTTTAAACATAATAGCACTTGATAGATTCCCTGGCTCTTAAAGACGCCTTAACACTTGATAGAGCCCTGGCTATTTTATAGACGTCATGGCATTCGAATTGTGCATAGAACATTGTGAATGAAGTGTAAATCTCTTCTTACAAAAGCCATGGGATAAGATTTCTGTTCAATAAAATTGGTAAAGGAGATATCTGTTAAAGATTATGGTCAATTACTACAAGTACTACAAATATCCTTTTGGGAAAGTTAAGTGGTTGGTCATTATATAGGATACACAGTATTTTGGCAAACATTTAATTATAAACACGAATAATAGTTCATAGTTAATGTGTTGTAATATTTTGTTATGTACATACTACTTCCAAGATAAATAAATCCTATACTCTAAAAGTATAAAATGAATTTTATTTCGAAAACGACTAAAACGAGTTTCTTTAAAATTTCATAATTTCAAGGTATATTTATATAAATAAGAAAAAAAAATCTCAACGCACAGGCCACTTTGGGAAAACTCGAGGTCGACTTTAATATTGGTTTAAACATGTTTCATTGTCGTAAAATTAGTTTTGGCTTTCAGTTTCTTAAAAGGGAATTCCCGCTCTAGTGACTATAAATAGACACACACGAACGTTTCCGAAATGAGCTCGGGGGACAAATCATTCAACCGAGCGAGGCTCGGGTCACCTGGTACTAAGATATAAAAACCCGTTACAAATTCTCTGGAGCTGCCAAGATCGAAGGGAAAATTCATGTAGTCCCTTTAAGAGTGTCCACTGAGAAATGTTCCTCATGATATGGTAGGTCAGTAGTAGTACCGCTCTCTGACAAGCTCATTAGTCACTACCATTTCGGCTGATATTACCATGGGAAATATTTTCATTTTATTTCACTGCCACAACCAATCTCAAAGCTAAGAATTTTATGTTTGTTTCTTTTGTCACTTCCGGTATTCTCAACGTTTTTATTATTTGTATTCGTATTATTTGAATAAGTTTTATTTGTATAAGTATTATTTGTATTAGTATTATTACATAATAGTGATCAGGTCTTTATTTTCATCCCCAGCTGGAGGTCTACAGGCACATGGAGCATCTCTGGGCCTACATGGACCACTCTTGCTCCAGGAACCTCAGGCTGGTGGCCTGCTCCCTGTACCTGCCCAAATGCCAGGGTAAGCAGCCTCCCTTGGGGCCATGCAAGGCCACTTGCGTCAGGGCCAAAAAGAAGTGTGCCCAGCCACTGAAAGATTACATGGCGCTGGACTGGGACAAGAAGTTCGACTGTACAGTAAGTGTATACGAGGAAAAAAAGAACAAAAAAAGGGTGGGGGATTTCTTGAATTGTTTTGTACGGGCAGGACGTTTTCTAAGAAATGAAGACTATTACATCACAGTCCAAGCCTCCTGAGGGACAGGGCCTGAACTAGGGACATCTTCGCGGCAGTCCGAAGCGCAAACCATATAACCAGGAAACCATCTCGGCCAGGCAGATATTGTGTTGCTTTGGTATCAGTATATGAAAAACCAATAAATGAAATAAAATTCTATCGACCTATTTTTTGCGGAAAAATTTACAACAACTACTGCGATATAAGGTCATCAACAGGTCGACACTATAACTTTATACCCATACTACAAATAGTATACATTTAATATTTTGTATATTTTTTTCTGAAACACACATTGCGAAATATTTTTTTAAAAATATACTTTCTGACATAGTCTTTATGCACACTATATAGACGTGTGGTTTAATTTCATCTCTTTACTATACAGAGTTTGATGAAATCTAAAATTGAAACAAAAAATACCCAGATTAAGTAATAGCATGACCCTACCTGTGGTCCGCCTGTGGATATAATCAAACGGGACCTTAAAGGAGTGAATACTGATACTGACTACTGGGAAGAGCTACGTGGAGAGAGCTGGTTACCAAGAAAGCTATGGGAAAAAAAACATGGGCGGCATCTCTGGAAGAAAAGCGTGCTAAACGAACAATGGCTGGCTCCTCTACCAATAAAACGAAAGCCACATTAAACTGCGATAGATGTGGACGGGAGTGTCTCTCCAAAATAGGGCTCAATCACATGAAAACAGTTCTATGAGTTGAACCATAGTCGCTCTATGACTGAAGAAGGTCAACAAATGACTTTACGGAACTTTACCAATAAAAACAAAAAAAAAAGCGATGCAGGTGTATAAATAAAAACCACTTATGTTGTGCATTAATTAAAAAAAAATAATTAGTCTTGCCACTAACTACAAGTGTTTTTTCCCATGACATCACGAGGTCGGGGATAATTTCTGAAACTATGTCTTCATATAAGCTAAACTTTGAGAAACAATATCTTTATTTAAATAAATACATAAACAAGTCAAATTAATTTATACAGTTCAAATCACATTGTAAACACTAAAAAAAATAATTCTGAAAACAAATTCGCCGAGTATGGGGATCGAACCAACTAAATTCGCATTATCAGCGCGAGCTCTATCAACTTCACTAACCAGACATACTACAATACGCGAAATTTAAGCTTGATAGAAATAATTCACTTGCTACAGCACGCGACTCATCTCATAATTATTTTAAAAGGATAAATTAATTACAAATACTTTCTAGAACTTTCATGACTTTAAAATCTGAATATCTCTTTATATAAATAAATATAAAACATCTCCAAAGTATGTGGGTCGAGAGGCTAAGTGCGCTTGAAGGGGGCTCGAGGTTCGACACCCGACTCGGGCAGAGTTGTTTTTACTGAGCGCCTAAAGGCAGCACGGAAAAAACCTTCTCCTAGATACCCCCTGCCCCCCCCCCCCATTCTACAACTGAGATTTATGTATTTGTCATCAGTGTATATATAACAACGAGATGCCTTTGTACCTTAGTGAACTGATTACTCCATATGTCCCCCAGAGAGCCCTGCGCTCAATGAACTCAACGCTTTTAGTAGTGCCACGTTTCCTCTCAAAAGCTACGGCCTGCGGGCTTTTTCAGTGCACGGACCAAAGGTTTGGAACTCACTCCCCATTGATCTCAGACAGACAACATGCTACACCACTTTTAAGAAGAACATTAAGACTTATCTGTTTAAAACTTTTTTTAGATTAGTTTGTCATTTTAGCTGTCGTGTTTGTGTTTGTAATGTTATTACAGCGCCTTGAGCCTACATTTTGTTTGTTAACAGCGCTTTATAAATAAAATTATTATGTTAGAAATGAACGAATAGTCATTCTCTGGCGCTGCCAGGGTCGAGTTTCGCTAAAGAGAAACAAAATTCATCGTAGTCCCTTTAACAGTTTCCACTGAGGAATTTTCTGGTGATGTGGCAGGTCTGCAGCAGTACCGCCCTCTGACAGGCAACGAAGATGTTCCTAGGAATGTTAAGGGCCTTGAAGGTGTCTGTGAGGTCAGTTGTTATTATCCCCTCGGTTGATATAACAATGGGGTATATTGTTATTTTGGACAATTTCCATAGACGCTTAATCTCCAAGCCTAGGTTCCCATATTTTCTTTGTTTTTCTATCTCAGTTTTTCTTAAATTATGAGACAGTGGTACGGCGATATCGATAATGGTAGCGGTTTTTTCTTTTTTATCGATAAACAGCAGATCCGGGCGATTGAAATCTACCGTTTTGTCGGTCAGAATAGGCCTATCCCAGTACAGCAGATGTTCAGTAGACTCGAGAACCTCTTGCGGAGAGTATTTATAATAAGGGGGAGTGTCCTTACCGATCAATTTGTACGTCAAAGCCAGGTGTTGGTGTATTAACTTTGCAACTTGGTTATGGCGACCTAGGTAGGCTGATTCTGATAGGGCTGGACATCCTGCCATAATGTGTTCAATCGACTCGCCCACATTTCCACATTTTCGGCATTTGTCGACAACATTGAGTTTCAGGATATGCTTCTCGTAATTTTTTTGTCCTGATTACTCTGTCCTGTATTGCTGTAACAAAGCCTTCTGTTTCAGGGTAGAGATGACCTGCTTTGAGCCATGTTAAGGAAGCAGCCTTGTCGATGTTGTCCCCATGTAATGAAGCCGGAAATTTTCCGTGGAGTGTTTTTTCTTCCCATTGGCGAATCTCATGCCCTACATCGTCCAAACCGATATTGACATCAGCATTGTGTAGGTTCAGAGGGGTTGCATCGGAGTCGTATTTGCGTAGGAAGGAAAGTAATTGATTGCTGGAGGCGAGCAGTTTTGATCGTATTTTTAAAACTTGCATCTTACATAATTTGAAGATGTTCTGCAATCCACGACCCCCATCCTTCCTGGGCAGGTATAACCTTATGGTGGAGGACTTGGGGTGTAGACATCGAAACTTGGTTAGTAATTTTCTAGTGAGTCTGTCAATGTCATGTAGGTCGGTGTCAGTCCATTTGATCACACCGAACGTGTAAAGGAGCACAGGGACGGCCCAGCTGTTAATTGCAGTGATGAGATTACTGCCAGACAGTTTGGTGTTGAGGATTTTATTAACTCTTTGCCTATATTTGCCAAGAAAGTCCTCTTTTAATTTCTTATGGTTTATCTTGGCATTCTGGTTTATTCCAAGATATTTATAAATAGAGGCGGAGTTCAATTCCTCGATGCCTTCAAATTCAATGTTGGTGTTCGTTGCCTTGCCCTTTTTAATGCTTATGATGCCACACTTATCCAGGCCAAAAGACATACAGATATCGTCACTAAAGCATTTTACCGTTTTGATTAAGGTGTGTAATTTTTGCTCGGTTTCTGCATATAGCTTTAGATCATCCATGTATAATAAGTGGGACACACATTTTGTACATTTAGTGTCAACCCTAAAACCGTTTGTAGAGTCTTGGAGTAATGTAGATAGAGGATTAATCGCTAGGCAGAACCAGAGTGGAGATAGTGAGTCACCCTGGTATATACCTCTTCTTATGTGCACAGAACCTAGTTTATCACGATTTAGGTGCAGGTTTATCTTCCAATTATCCATACAGACTTTCAATAGTTGTTTTATTCTTGGGTTGATTCTATGGATGTCCAGGGTTTTTAATAGCCAATCATGCGGAACTGAATCGAAAGCTTTTTTGTAGTCGATGTAACACATGTGTAAATTTCTCTTTCTTCTATTAGCTTGATGCAATATAATACCATCTATAGTTAGCTGTACTTTACAGCCCATCGACTCTTCAATGCAACCTTGTTGTTCATCTGCTAGTAGCTTATGGGCAGAACAAAATTTATACATTTTACTTTTTAAAAGTGAAGTTAATAGTTTATACACCACTGACAGACAAGTGATAGGGCGATAGTTTGATGGTTGGTTCGGATCCCCTTTTTTGGGGAGGAGAGATGTTCTCCCTTCAGTGAGTTCTAACAGCATTGAAGACGGTTCTGATATTAGCTCGTTAAAACTTGATGTTAGTGGTGCATGTACGGCTGTAAGTTTTTTCAGCCAAAAGTTGTGTATATTGTCCGGTCCAGGAGCAGTCCAGTTGTGGGTTTTTGAAATAGCTGCGGAGACTTCCTCAGCTGTGAAATCCTCATCAGGCATTTCTGGTATTAGGTTGTTTTTAGTTTGGATTTCCTCGATCCAGTCAGCCTGCACATTGTAATGTAGCGGGTCCGACCAAAGCGCCGCCCAGTAGTCGGTAAAGGAGCCGTGTTTAGTGCTATCAATGGTTTGAATTTTGTCAGCACCATTATCAGCTAGTTTACGGAAGAACTGTTTTCTCATGTGCTGAAATAAAGCGTTATGCTCCTTTCTTTTGGTGGTTTCGTTGTAGCGCTTTAACCTAGCTCCCTTTAGTTTAGCTTTCTGTCTCAGAGTATCTTTCAAACATAAGAGTCGTGCGTGGCTATCACAGTCCGTCAATTTGATTCCAGTTGTTCTTAGTATTGTCTTCATTTTGTTAAGTATTTTCGCGGAATGGTTGTTTCCCAGATATTGTCCAATTGTATCCATTTGGCTCCTCAGTTGATTTATATTGTCTTCAAGGCGCCTTTTCCATGCTGGCACATGTTGTTTTGGTCTTTGATTAATTGGGCCTAGCTCGAAGGTCTTTTGCCCAGAGAGCTCCGTGACAGCCACAGCGGCGCAGTATATAGCGAGGTGTGTCTCAAACAAGTTTCTTGGTGTTTCAAAATGGTTGGCTAAGACTTTATTTATTTCATTAATATATGTGTTTGTCTCTTTCTTGACGTTTAGCTTGGGGATACGAGGCCTAGAGTTAAGATTGGTGTTTTTATAACGGTCTATAAGATTAGAAAATTTTGAGTGTAGCTCATTGCTTATTGCCGATGTTGGGTCATTCTCTTGTTGGTTGGGTGTTCTACTAATGTCTTCGTTGGTCGGCTGTGTGGGCGTGTCGTTTATATCTGAGATGAGCTCTTGTATATGAAGCTCATGACCTACTTCCCTTCTTATCACGTCAATTTCTGCAGGGGTCAAATAACATTTTTTAATTATTACGGATCTTCTGTCTACAACATTCTGCTCTGTAAGGTTTAGATTAGGGTATAATTTGTTAAATTCCAGGGAGAGTTTTTGCCTATAACCTGGTAGAGGTTTATCATCACAAATGTTAACACGGAAGAACGATTTGATAATGTCTATATTCATTTCTCTCGTCCATTTGATCCTTTTGGCTCCTCTTGTTCTACCACCAACAGCACCTCTCAATTGTGTGGGGTGCGAGTCAGGGAGTAGACCGACCTCTTGTGTTTGGTCATGAGGTTGTGAATTACCCTCAGTAAACACTCGACTCATTGGTGAATAATAGTTACCGCCTAATTTATTTCATATTCATCGCTGTCCTGGAAGAAGCAATGGGTCCGTTCTATTTCCTCAAAATTCAAAAATGAAGATAAAAAAAATGAACGTGCGTTAACTAGTTTATTTTGATCTACTGTCTCAGTAAACAAGCTTTTTAGATCTAGGTCTAGTAATCATGGAAGTGACGCAGCGAAAATGGCGTCCCTAGCCTAGGATAAGAAGTGATCTTAAAACTAAGAAAGTTTTCAAACCCAATACATAAAAACATCCTAAATATATGCAGACCTACAACCATGTAGCAGTACTTCAGTATTTGTAAAGTCTAGAGTACAAATACTTCCTTGATCTCGCTAAAAAGTGCAATGAGTCAGAGAGAAGGAAAACACGCCATAGCCTCCGGCGGCCAAAATTATTATTATTATTATTATTATTATTTATGTCAACTTCTTTTTTCTTATTTTTCTTTCAAATTAAACGCTCTTTCGCACCATTCCACATTCACACCATGCTGCGCACTAGCGTTTCCAACCAGCCTCAAACTAATGACTTATTCGCCCCCACGAAGAAAGTGTAATTTAATAAATAGGCTCTATGGACTAGTCTTTTTGGTCTGTTCCTTGAACTAGAAATAACTCATATCTTGTTCCCCTTGTTCTAGACTTTACCAAACAAACGCTGCTTAAAGGCCGTGAAGGACGAAGAGTGTATCGACGAGTACCCGACCTGTGCGTCCAACTCGAATATTAAAGTCTGCACTGGTCTTAGCATAAGTCAAGGAGCACTGCCTAATATGTTTGGCCAGTGTAAAGTTGACGTAAGTACCCGGTCACTGCTAGAATCATGGGACGAGATATAATAGCAGCACTAAGGTACCAAAACTATTTGGAAAATATCGAATTGTATCTATGTCTACCCGTATGTTTTTCACCTTCTCTCAGTAACCATGGTAACCTAGTGCTGCCATTATATTTTACGTCATAATTATTCATCATTTGTTACAGCACTTTAAAAAAACACAAGAAAAACATTTTAAAAATCCTTTAAAAATAACAAAACAAAGAAAGCTTATATTAAGCGTAGTTGTATCATTTAGTTTGGATCAGTCACGTAAGTCAATTTGTAATAGAACTAAACTTACCATAATAAATCTGTGCGATTAGAACTATTTTTACGCATTGTTTTTGTTAAGCTCAATTTCTTGCTTTTAGCCTATCCCTTGTCTGGGCGTGTTGGATAGAGGTAAGGGGAGAAAGAAGGGGTATCTGTGTGATCGCTTTTTAAATCCATTTATAAAATTAATATAAGCTTTCTAAGAAGCTGAAAACTCCATTTGTGTTTTATAAGTATCACAAATACAAAACTCAAAGGCCTTGAACTTATGATTCTTTTTTATAGACTGCACTTTTAACTCAGTTATGTGTGTCAAAGGTTACGCATGCCGCCTGGCCATCCCACACACACAACAAGGGTGGAACTGAAACTACTCCAAATAAACAGACCGAGCTAAAGGGACTGAATTTGAAACCAGTCTAATCGCTTCCATCTCTCGGCCGCCCCTCAACTCGTGATTCAAACAATAAAGTTTGGACTAACGACTTGAAGGGGGGCTGCAGGCAATGTGGGACGTGTGGCTGAGTGACATAAGCCGCTCGGCTGCCTAGCAAGGGGGATCGACTTCGAATCACAGCTCGAGCTGAGCTGTGTTTACTAACTGCAGCACGGAAACCTTCTCCCCTGCCCGACAGTTGAACAGCAGAGATTGGAGCATTCCATAGCATGAAAGAAACGATAAACAAGAAAAAAAAACAACCTCTGAATAATGGTGTCATATTTTAGCAAGAATTTTTAGGAAGAGAATTTCAAAATAGTTCAACACCTAGAACTCTAGTATAGTCTAGGTCTAGTGTATATGTTGCCGGCAAACTGCGAAATGCAAGCAATCTATAGAATCCCTAAGCAAAGTAGACAATAGAACAGCTTTTCCTACTTTGCCTGGAATCTGATAACTTTTCTGATACGGAATATTTTGATATCAATATATGTTATGTGTAAGGTAAAGAGAATGTGTTTACATAATTGATGTAGTGTCATAACTACCGTCAAGTCGTCTCGAAGTGGGAGACTTCTATCTATCAATAATAGAACCGAGCGGTACAAAAACTCGTTCGTTCCTTACTCGGTCAGACTATATCAACGCTACTCATTGATCAAGATATCTGGGTGTAGTTCCTCAATGAACTGTTTGTGTGAATGTTTCTATTGTGCCGTCTTCATATATGACAAGAGTCCTTGTAAGCACAACAAATTTCCATATGGATCAATAAAGCAGTCTTAGTCTTAATGTTGTTATCTGAATATCCTGTCAATTAACGTATCATTCTACCTTGATACATATTTACATTAGCTTTTCTCTGACTTGTTGGTCGTAAATCGTATTGCGAGTTTAAAAAAAAAGAAGTTTTTTTCCATTTGAAATTATTCAGGGGAAACAATTCAACTAAATCATTATCATCCAGGATTATAATTATCTCCCCTTTTAACAAACCGTACTTCAGTGTTGGAAATCGATAGTGTTGAAAGCGTTATTGAACGAATCATTTTACTTGTTGATTTACAGTTATACCCATTACACGATTGAGTCCACAAGCAAAACTAACATGAGCATAAATCAATCAAGAGGTCCTTAGATTTACTGTAGTGTTACAGGCTTTAAAACATTTACAGACTTCATTATTTATATATCCCTCCTCCCCCTCCCCCCCCCCAAACAATGCATAAGATTTAAAAAAAAGAGGGGGGGGCAAGCGAGAGTAAGCGAGAATAAGTTAAGGTATCTCCTCCAGACATTGCTATCAATACGGGCAGAACACCTGAAGCTGAACTTCTCTAAGACCGACGGTTAACGATGGTGTCATGTGGAAAGCACAATGACCAATCGCCCTTTCCTCGGCAACACACTTAGGGGCGACCCACAAATCCCCCAAGTTCCCGATCCCAATCTTCACCGGGACTCGAACTCAAGACCTCTCGGTTCGGAAGCAAAGCCTTTACCACTCGACCACCAGGTTAATATATTTATAGACCATACGAGAGGTTCAAATCATTCAATTGCATCAAGTCAAAAGGACATTACCCTAACCTGTTGAGAAGTGTTTTAAATTATACAGGAACATTGATACGTTAGGCTGTCTATTGAGATATCCACTCATTCTTAACGAGATTTCGCTGCCATCGATCCATTTGTTCTTTCAGGAAATCAACATGGAGACATCTCAGTTTGAGAAGCTAATAGCCACGAACTGTCACTCTGGGCTCAAGTTTCTACTCTGTGGAGTTTATTCCCCTTTCTGTGTCCGGAATGCCGCGACGGACATTCCTTTCACTTTCCCTTGCAAAGAGATTTGTGAAGAGGTAAGCCCCGTTTTTTTTTTGTTTTGTTTTATTATTTTATTTTATTCCGCTATAACTTCATATTAAAAAAATACCCGGCAAGTTTGTTTTTTTTTGGGGGGGGGGGGGGGGTACGAAAACCAAATTAAAATAAGCGCTCTACTTTTCCTTACCCCAAAACTACAGAATCTCTACAGTTTTGTATTTTTTAATGTAACAAACCAAATGACGTAAAAATTTTTGTTTTTAAAGGAACTTAATGTAATTATCTGCAAGTTTATTAAAATTAGAACAATAGTACATTTTCAGAATAGATGCATTAATGTTCTAATATAAAGGCCAAAAATACACTAACGTAGGCAGAAAAATAAACATTTTGTTGGAATCTTTGGACTTTTAAACCCTGTTAATTTAATCTGAGATTATTAAAGAAAAATAATCTTCTACTTTCGACAGGTCAGAAAGTCATGTGAGCCCCACTACCGGAAGCTGTACCACCAACTGCCCTGGCCGAACAAGCTACAGTGTCACCGCTATCCCTCAGCCGCCAGCAGTGACACGACGTGCGTCATGCCAACTGACCCAATGACTTTCTAATGGCGCAACTTCAAACATTAACTCTAGGCGGAAGAGTGTGTGTTTTTTTTTGTTACACATGTGTAGATGCGAGACCAGCCGTTCTAGAAGGCCTCAACACTGAACTGCAACGTCACAACATGTGGGCAGTGGAGACCAATAGCTCATTGCCACGTCGTACACAACTGTGTCGTGGCAACGAGCTATTGGTCCCCAGTGCTCACAGGTTTCGAGGTTGAAGGTTAGCGTTCAGGCCTTTTATGAGGAATGGTCTTGGTAGATGTAGTTAAGAGTCCAACATTGCCTAAGTTCTACATTTAGGACGGTTTCTTTACGTTTATCAAATTCCTATGTCAACGCTGAATTCACTGGAAAAGTGTTGGGGACATAAAGCAGTTTATGTTTTCTTATTATTAATGTCTATATCGAGGCTTGAATAAACTCTTCTTTAACACAAAAAAAACAACGTGCAAGACTATATGTAGGTCTGTGTTTAGTCTCGGCTTTTTCCATTAATATAGAACGCTACTTCTCTTTGTGTTTCTAACGCCTCTAGCCATAAGTCGATATGTTAAGATTTTTACAACCTTGTGTTCCAGCCTTTTTATACAGGAGATGTTGTTTTTTTAAACAATTGTGTGACTACTTATCACTACTAACAACTAAGAAAGTGCACACCCTAAAGACACAAGCTACACTTAAATTAAGTTTATTTCTATATAAACAAGACATTTTTTCAAAATACTTTAAAAAATTGAAAGCTATATTGAGTGAAGGGAGAGCACCGTTCAATCACTGCCATATCTCTAAAAAAAATGGTTTAACTTCCCTTTTTCCTATATCAACCAAAATGAACTTATTAGCACTAATTAATAAACTAATTGGTTATTTTTATTCTGTGACTGATTCATGTGTTGTCATCGACAATGAATAATTGTGCAAAATTGTAACTTGATCCCCGAGTGGATAGTGGAAGAAGACAAATGTAAAAGGATATTGTGTGGTGGATAGGGTGGATCAGAATGAGCTTTGTAATAAATACATATTTCTAGTTATTTATTAGGTGTCTAAAATAGGATGAGCTGTTTGAATAAGTAGACCAAGTTCAAAGTAAATGTTAGTCAAAAGGTTGATTAATTAAAACTTAGTTTCAATGTTTTCATTAAAAACCCCGATCTAGCCCGTTAAAAAAACAACACATTTTTACTAGATAATAAGTGAAAGAGAAGTAGGCCTATGTAAAAATTAACTGAGGTGGTGATTAGATTGTAGATCCATGTGTATAGTAGGAATGGACATTTTCCGCTTTCCACTAAACATATATTTATTTATAACATTGATTTAATTATGTTTTTTTTTCTGAAATATTGCATTGTCTTCCACGATAAGCAAAATCTGCACATTATAAATACGTGGATTAATATAATAGACAAGACTGCAAGATTTGATCGAACACAGGTCAACGATAAGCGAATCAAATATAGGCGTATGATAAAATAAAATGCTTCATGAGAAGTGGGTTTTCCCAAGACTTTTTGAAGCATCCATCAAAATGAATTTGAATCGCTTTTATAATTCTTTTCTCAATGGTCACTGATTCAACAGGTCAAGAACGTTAGTAAGTGCCCCATGCAGACGACTTAAGAAGAACCAATCAAAATAAAGTCAAAACAATTTAAAGAAATTTAAATTTGTGAGCAAAGATCAAAAAGTCAAAAGAAATAATTAAACAGATAGTCTTCATGCGAAAAAAACAATAAAACGAAACTAGAAAATGAGCATCATAAGTAACTATACTTTTTTTTTTAGCACAATAGAACAATATAAAGACGAATATTTTTGTATCAAGAAATAATGAGATGAATAACAATTGCATTCTTTTACATAAGATCAATATGCACATTTGCATTCCTTGTGTAGTGTACATGTTACCGGCCATGTACGAAATCCAAGCAGTCTATAGATTTCGCACCTTTCCGGTACCAAAGACGTATATATGGAAACATATATAAAAGAAAGGAAATGTATAACAGATACATAACATGTACATGTTGTATAGAAATGATGTGTGATCTGGAACAAATAGATATAAAAAACAGTATAAATAGTTCAACATAACATCGTAACGCAATGCTATTGAAAAACAAAGCAGGCGTGAGAAAAGAAAGAAGCCATTGGTCAGTACCTATAACACAAGTCTTGTAGAACGAGTCCCAGTGCGACAGTACCAGAGAGATCCTATTTGGCCTGAGTTTGGCAGGGCGCGGGGAGTTGGGCGCCGTCCTGGACTTGACTTCGGGTGGGCCTAGTTCCGTGTCCATCCTGGCATCACTGCCGCAGACGGGGAAGACCCTGCGCCTGCACGTGCTGCTCTTCTTGACCAGATGGCAGCACTCGAAAAACACCATAGGTTAGAGGGCAGAGGAAAAAAAATACGACGATGACGTCATCGATAGGTGCGCTGAAGCACGAGGTTCATGTTTTTTTTTTGATTCAATAATGTTATCTTCTTAACAATACCCTACCTTCTGTTGTATGGCGATGCAAATATTGTTTTTTTTTCTCCTTCCGCTAACGTACAATATATAATCTACAAGCACACCCAACAGAATATTTCGAGACAATATTTAAAACATGACTTCTGAAGAGCATATCCCACAACCATTAGACCATATGGCGCACACAAACACACACACACACAAATTGATTACTGATCACCACTATTCTCACACTGGGGCAAGTGTGCCCCTAAAAATAACTGATATATGACTACGATAAGAGGGAGGGGTACTTATCAGGCCAAAGGCGACCAATGCTTTAAGAAAATACATTTTGGTCAGTACACGTTAACTCTTTCTCTCCTGATTAACGATAACATCGTTGATGTGACCTCATTAAATTAAATTAATATTAAATTTTATAAACTTGACTTTGTGTTATATAAAAAGAGCATGAATTTCCCTTTAATTCTAGACCAAATACAACATTTTCTGATAACAAACAACAAAGCTATTTGAAGCCTAACCATAACAGGTTAGTGAAATGGTAATGAGCAGAAAGAAGAATACCTTCGAAACGTGGAAAAAATAATTACGGAGAGAAAGAGTTAACAGTAATACGGAAAAAGTACATGAAGATGAAAAGTCTACTAAATGGGATAAATGGAGAAGTCAGTCAAAATGGGAGTACTTCGTGTAAAAAAAAAATCTCTATGCAATACTTAAACAGCCTAATTGAGGAATACTTGGCGCTGCCTTCACGAGAAATTCAGAATCTTTGACTAAACACTAACAGCAGAGAACCCTCACAACAACAGCAGCAAATCTTAGACTCCAAATAAAAAAACAAGCGGCAGAAAAATTCCAAAAGGCAACTAACAAATGCAACGCTAGGACAAGCAGGGAATCTTTAAATAGCTTGTATTCTATATGAACGATCTGTAATGTACAGTCTCCGTTATCATAGCAGAAATTAAAAAAAAAACATGTTCAGAAGTTATCAAAGTTCCAAACAATTGCAGTGAACATCTCATATGAAACAAAGGTGTTTTTTAATTTCATAGATTAGTTTCGTTTCTGTTATCAGCAGCAGACGCCTTGGCTGGCCTGGCCACGTTCGTAGAATGCCAGTAGGTCGACTTCCACAGGACATCCTGTATGGCGATCTAATAGAAGGCAGGAGAGCCGCTGGTCGCCCACTTTTACGTTTTACGGATGTATGCAAACGCGAGATGAAGCTCTTCAAAATTGACACTGGCAACTGGAAAGAGGTGGCAATGGACAGATCCACATGGAGAGAGAGCATAAAGGAAGGGTCACAGATTGCAGATGTCATACACAACAGAAGCAGAAAGAAGGGTGAAAATGCAACGGCGCTTGGTGATTATATATGCCCAACCTGCGATCGCAGCTGTGTATCAAGGATTGGCCTCTTTAGTCACACAAGAAGTTGCAAAGGGAAAAGATCGTCTCTCGAGACGTAAAATGCCACAGACAGATTAGTTTCGTTCAATAGACATGCAGCTAACATTTTGGCTAGATAGAACCAAATGGCTTGTGCCGCGTAACAAAGAAATGTTTCTAGGACATCATATTAACTCATATCAACTTATATTCACAAATGTTTACCAAAGAAGAGCAACATGGTTTTCACAGTGAGATCATTATTGTTTAATGGTCTTTTATAGGTGAGTGCTGCACACAATATAATATCTAAAGTTCTAAACAGTACAATGTCGAACAGAGTTCTGGTTATTTACCGAATGGTTCTGAAAACTGAGTTTTATAATGATTTACAAGTCAAATTTCTTTAATATCATCCACATATGTCGTCAACACGGAATGTATCATTCTAATTTGTTGATAGTGGTTTAAACTTTCTCCAGTGAGAGCCGTAATAAGAGAATAAAATTCTATTTCAACTTTCAACAAAACACTTTCTCTTTAAAATATTTCTCATTTCATTAAACACAATCTCTTTAAACGTTTTCATTACTCTCTGTAATAAAAATTTCTGGATCGAGTTCAAATTTAAATTTAAATTTCAAACAAAACAAGTGATAAGATAGACCCTGAGAGTGGGTCAGTACAAAATTGAGCAACATAAAATAAAAACCTAACACAGATAGACCCTTAGAGTTGGTCCCTACAAAATAAGGTAACCTAAACTAAAAACCTAAAACAGATAGAAAGAGTTGGTCCTTACAAAATTAAGTAACCTAAACTAAAAACCTAAGTCTCATCCATACTTCCTAGATCTCACTACCCTAAAAGGACCTAGATCTAAAAGATATATGTGCTCACTGGCCTAAGAGGACCTAGATCTAAAAGATATATGTGCTCACTAGCCTAAGAGGACCTAGATCTAAAAGATATGTGTGCTCACTAGCCTAAGAGGACCCAGATCTAAAAGATATATGTGCTCACTAGCCTAAGAGGACCCAGATCTAAAAGATATATGTGCTCACTAGCCTAAGAGGACCCAGATCTAAAAGATATATGTGCTCACTAGCCTAAGAGGACCTAGATCTAAAAGATATATGTGCTCACTAGCCTAAGAGGACCTAGATCTAAAAGATATATGTGCTAACTAGCCTAAGAGGACCTAGATCTAAAAGATATATGTGCTAACTAGCCTAAGAGGACCTAGATCTAAAAGATATATGTGCTCACTAGCCTAAGAGGACCCAGATCTAAAAGATATATGTGCTCACTAGCCTAAAAGGACGTAGATCTAAAAGATATATGTGCTCACTAGCCTAAGAGGACCCAGATCTAAAAGATATATGTGCTCACCAGCCTGACCTAGATCTAAAAGATATATGTGCTCACTAGCCTAAGAGGACCCAGATCTAAAAGATATATGTGCTCACTAGCCTAAGAGGACCCAGATCTAAAAGATATATGTGCTCACTAGCCTAAGAGGACCTAGATCTAAAAGATATATGTGCTCACTAGCCTAAGAGGACCCAGATCTAAAAGATATATGTGCTCACCAGCCTAAGAGGACCCAGATCTAAAAGATATATGTGCTCACCAGCCTAAGAGGACCTAGATCTAAAAGATATATGTGCTCACTAGCCTAAGAGGACCTAGATCTAAAAGATATATGTGCTCACTAGCCTAAGAGGACCTAGATCTAAAAGATATATGTGCTCACTAGCCTAAGAGGACCTAGATCTAAAAGATATATGTGCTAACTAGCCTAAGAGGACCTAGATCTAAAAGATATATGTGCTAACTAGCCTAAGAGGACCTAGATCTAAAAGATATATGTGCTAACTAGCCTAAGAGGACCTAGATCTAAAAGATATATGTGCTCACTAGCCTAAGAGGACCTAGATCTAAAAGATATATGTGCTAACTAGCCTAAGAGGACCTAGATCTAAAAGATATATGTGCTCACTAGCCTAAGAGGACCTAGATCTAAAAGATATATGTGCTCACTAGCCTAAGAGGACCTAGATCTAAAAGATATATGTGCTCACTAGCCTAAGAGGACCTAGATCTAAAAGATATATGTGCTAACTAGCCTAAGAGGACCTAGATCTAAAAGATATATGTGCTCACTAGCCTAAGAGGACCTAAATCTAAAAAGATATATGTGCTCACTAGCCTAAGAGGACCTAGATCTAAAAGATATATGTGCTCACTAGCCTAAGAGGACCTACATCTAAAAGATATAAATGTGCTCACTAGCCTAAGAGGACCTAAATCTAAAAGATATATGTGCTCAATAGCCTAAGAGGACCTACATCTAAAAGATATATGTGCTCACTAGCCTAAGAGGACCTAAATCTAAAAGATATATGTGCTCACTAGCCTAAGAGGACCTACATCTAAAAGATATATGTGCTCACTAGCCTAAGAGGACCTAGATCTAAAAGATATATGTGCTCACTAGCCTAAGAGGACCTAGATCTAAAAGATGTATGTGCTAACTAGCCTAAGAGGACCTAGATCTAAAAGATATATGTGCTCACTAGCCTAAGAGGACCTAAATCTAAAAAGATATATGTGCTCACTAGCCTAAGAGGACCTAGATCTAAAAGATATATGTGCTCACTAGCCTAAGAGGACCTAGATCTAAAAGATATATGTGCTAACTAGCCTAAGAGGACCTAGATCTAAAAGATATATGTGCTCACTAGCCTAAGAGGACCTAGATCTAAAAGATATATGTGCTAACTAGCCTAAGAGGACCTAGATCTAAAAGATATATGTGCTCACTAGCCTAAGAGGACCTAGATCTAAAAGATATATGTGCTCACTAGCCTAAGAGGACCTAGATCTAAAAGATATATGTGCTCACTAGCCTAAGAGGACCTAGATCTAAAAGATATATGTGCTAACTAGCCTAAGAGGACCTAGATCTAAAAGATATATGTGCTCACTAGCCTAAGAGGACCTAAATCTAAAAAGATATATGTGCTCACTAGCCTAAGAGGACCTAGATCTAAAAGATATATGTGCTCACTAGCCTAAGAGGACCTACATCTAAAAGATATAAATGTGCTCACTAGCCTAAGAGGACCTAAATCTAAAAGATATATGTGCTCAATAGCCTAAGAGGACCTACATCTAAAAGATATATGTGCTCACTAGCCTAAGAGGACCTAAATCTAAAAGATATATGTGCTCACTAGCCTAAGAGGACCTACATCTAAAAGATATATGTGCTCACTAGCCTAAGAGGACCTAGATCTAAAAGATATATGTGCTCACTAGCCTAAGAGGACCTAGATCTAAAAGATGTATGTGCTAACTAGCCTAAGAGGACCTAGATCTAAAAGATATATGTGCTCACTAGCCTAAGAGGACCTAAATCTAAAAAGATATATGTGCTCACTAGCCTAAGAGGACCTAGATCTAAAAGATATATGTGCTCACTAGCCTAAGAGGACCTAGATCTAAAAGATATAAATGTGCTCACTAGCCTAAGAGGACCTAAATCTAAAAGATATATGTGCTCACTAGCCTAAGAGGACCTACATCTAAAAGATGTATGTGCTCACTGGCCTAAGAGGACCTAGATCTAAAAGATATATGTGCTCACTAGCCTAAGAGGACCTAGATCTAAAAGATATATGTGCTCACTAGCCTAAGAGGACACACACGTTCTAGCGAAATGAAAATTGAGGCTGCCCAGTGAAGCTCGATGTTATGAGGCCGCCCAGTGAAATCCGATGTAACGCGACCTCATTGAAGTTAAATATGGCTCAGTGTATTCAATTCACAAGTTTCACAACAAAGGAAAAGAATGTCCACAATTTGATGATTCAATAAAATACTCAAAGCAAATTCTATGTCAGCAATTCTAACAGAACAAGTCATCCACATCTAACATCAAAAACTTGATGTAATAAAATACTTAGAATGTAAATCTCAGAATTGACCATATAGTATGCTCTTCTAACAGAACAGGTTACCTAGATCTAACATCAAACACTTGATGTAATAAAATACTTAGAATGTAAATCTCAGTATTGACCATATAGTATGCTCTTCTAACAGAACAAGTCACCTAGGTCTAACATCAAACACTTGATGTAATAAAATACTTAGAATGTAAATCTCAGTATTGACCATATAGTATGCCCTTCTAATAGATCTAGAAACACATTGAATACCAATTGAACTGCCATTCTCACAAATGATACCCGAATTCACCTTTCACACAGATATATTCCCACAAACA
Source organism: Biomphalaria glabrata (assembly GCF_947242115.1). Classification (NCBI taxonomy): domain Eukaryota; kingdom Metazoa; phylum Mollusca; class Gastropoda; family Planorbidae; genus Biomphalaria; species Biomphalaria glabrata. The sequence continues at coordinate 927,210 of NC_074728.1, forward strand.
CACACAAGGGATATCTAATACGGATAGCAGGACAGCTCTTTTTTTCCAAACAGCTATTGAGTATCTAAAAATAAAGTCTGATGGAATACATTAGTCATTAAAACATTGTGTTGATTGATCTGTTGTTTTTTTGTGTGTGTCAGAAGTGCAAACAGACGAACTAACAACAGACTGGCATGTGTGGCCCATTTGTCAAAGTCGTTGTATTCGTACACCCTTTGTTCTAGTTCTCTCACTTCAAGCTGACACCTTGTCGAACACTGATAGAACACATCACATTGGACTAGGAGAGCATACCGCTATTTAGATAACGCGCATATTTCACTCAATGGTCACCGAAAGTTAAGTACGGTAAAGGTGATATTAATATCAATGGAAACTTGTTTTCGCTTGGAGACCAGTAGTCCGCGACCAATGTTTCTAGTTGATATGAAATGGATCATTTGTTGCAATCTGGTGATGTCAGCTATAGAGGTGTAAAATAGAAGTTATAGATATACAAAATCACATTTTCTATACCAGAAGATGATGCAGAGAAAAAAAAAAGATTATTTTCTCTAATTTTCCTTTTTATGACAACAAAAAAACATAATATAAGCGAGGCAGTGGCGTCGCTATTGAGTGCGTGGGGAGCGAACCGTACCGTTAAAACTAGTTCCGCCGCTGAATCGAAGATCATCACAGATGGTACACAATCTATTATCTAGAAGAAGAGCCGAAATACCAGTGGAAAAAACAAAGAATGAATGTTGGTAAGTGTAAACAAGATGGCGGTGGTCAGCTGCAAGACATGAAGGCCATGATTGGTCTGTTGTTTTATTTCCCTTTGCTTTACATGTTATTCTGTTTCGGGCATCCCTTCAGAATTATTACAACTTCCTGGCCGAAATCTCCAGCAAGACGGTGGGGATGCCTCGTAGGGCAGTGTTCGAAACCCAGAGTACCAAGACGACAGTTCAGAACGCGTGCCACATAATCTGGCAGCCATCCTGCAGCACCTACGGTAATATTTCCAAAACCTTGGAGACAAAAGCCAGTGACGAATAGACGCCAATGGCTAAGGGAGGTCATTAAAGCCAAAGTAAGCCTAGTATTCAGACCCAGCTACCAAAACGCTCTACGTATTCTAAAGCTGTTGAGCTAACTTGAAAATTAAAATTCTAAATTATCATCTTAAAAAGTTAAAGGGCCCAATATAAAAAGAACAAATCGGCCACTGGTTGTGCGAGCACAAAGTGATAGGCCTTTGATACATGTAAGAGTTGGCATGAGTTAGGTACCGAATACAAAGCAACACAGGCAGAGTTGTAACCTGGTCGATGTATGCACATGATGAGGTGAGGAGTAAAACAGACGTCTGCTTTCATCAACACATTCCTCGCCCGTCCCCACAACAATTAGCTACCCGAATTTGAACTGTTCCGCTTCGGCTAGCAAGTGGCCCCCCAGAGGCGAGGCGCACACCGAAGCTGGTCCCAACTAGGGCACGCCAATTACTCGAGAACACTAGTCGTGTTTATACTAACGTTAAATTGACCACAATGTGACAATGTGATCTTTTGTTTACAGACAATTGTGCAGTGGTTTTCACCCGCCCCCCCCCCCGGGTCAAAAAAAGTCCTCGCCGCCCCCCTCTCTTTTTTTTTTTAAAGCTAGATCTGGGGGAGCGCCAAATTGTATTAATATGGTGTGGTGGCTTAGAGAGCGCTCAATTACCAAACCAAGAGTATCGTAATAAAATCACACTGGGGGGAGGGAACTACCACATCTCGGACACAACAGGTAGAGCCAGTAGTACGTTGGACTGGTCACATATCACCATTGTAATCCAATTCCGACAAATACAAGTGAATTTACACCACATACGACATAGATTTCTACCATTCAGCACACACTTCTTGAATTCACGTGATGTCGCGAGATGTAGCCCTAATTGCCCCCGAAAGTTCTTGATTACTTAAACTTCGATCATCAAAGGAAATGACAAAATCGGTACAATTCTACATCATCGACTCGAGCATGAGGGGCCTACTGCGAGTTTTACGGTTAGACATACTCTCATAGAGTCACAATGCAACTCTGAATAAATACCACAGTCTCAAGAAACTTGTCTCCAGTGAAAAGAGCACTCTGCAAAAAGACACTTTAGAAACACTTAACCCTAAACTCCTGTTTCGAGGTTAATCACGCCAACAGAAAAAAGCACCACCACAAAAATACGCCGACTAAAGCCACACACACACACACAAATAGATCGATAGTTTAAGATCATGTCAATGGTAGATGTAGAGAAACAGCTTATTAGAGTTGAGCAAACCACGTGACGTTACAAGCACGTGATCGTCAGGCCGACCCATTGAGTTCAGCAAGGAGAATGCCATTTACTCTTCTATATTTCGGGAAATTGTGATAATTGTCCGGGGAGCCATAGAAAGTGTGAGTGTGTGTAAGAAAGAGAGAGAAAGAGAGAGAGAAAGAGAGAGAGAGAAAGAGAGAGAGCATGGGAAAACCTCCAGTAAATGTACGCACATAATTTCATTAGAAATTCTCAAGAGACTTTCTTGTTATTGTTATGAAGAGATATTGACAATCATCCGTTATGGTTGTTGTCATTTTTGGAGCACGCGCCGATTGAAATCTTTCAAAAAGAATGGACAAACAATGTTAGGAAAGAGAGAAAACGAGAGAGAGAGAGAGAGAGAGAGAGAGAGAGAGAAATAACACAAGAGAAAAAGAGTAAACACAGAGAAATAGAAAACACATGAGAGAGAGAGAGAGAGAGAGCGAGAATAGGCAGGCAGATAGATAGATAGATAGATAGATAGATAGATAGATAGATAGATAGATAGATATAGATAGATAGATAGATAGATAGATAGATAGATAGATAGATAGATAGACAGACAGACAGATAGATAGATAGATAGATAGATAGATAGATAGATAGATAGATAGATAGATAGATAGATAGATAGATAGATAGATAGATAAATAAATAAATAGATAGATAGGTAGATAGACAGACAGAGATAAACAGATAGACATGACAAATAGATAGATAGATAGATAGATAGATAGATAGATAGATAGATAGATAGATAGATAGAAGATAGATAGATAGATAGATAGATAGATAGATAGATAGATAGATAGATAGATAGATAGATAGATAGATAGATAGATAGATAGAAGTAGAACAAGTAACAAGACAATGAAGAAAGGGAATCAAGAGAAGGATGCCGACTTCTATGGTACCTAGAAAGACAGAGAGAAAAAAAGTGACAGAATGAACCTCATTCACCAATCGTAAACAAACAACATTTAGCCACGTGATTCTCTATCTCTTCTATACAAAGTATGCCATCCATAGTGGCTGTCACGTGATACGTATTTTTCATTGTTTTATCAATACTATGACGTGGCTAAATGTGTTTATTTACGATTGGTGAATGAGGTCCATTTACACAGAAGTGAAGTGCCCCCCTTCCCTCCCGTTAGGAGCTGGGACAAAGAACAAAGCAACAACGCACTCAAGACAGAGACGCTGACGATGGAAAGGCCACACTCTGCCTCTAACATCACGTGACCAGCCTTCACCTGGAACCCCCAAAGAATGAGGGTACGGCCCCTTGATTTGGACGCAGACACCGGGTACATTGGGACAGTTGCCGAGACTCGCCCAGAACCAAGACTCCTGACGAAAGCAGAGAGGATGCCGATAATGAAATTACTATATAGAGAAATAGAAAACTAGAAAGGTCTATTAAAAGACCGACGAAATACCACAACCACATCATAAACCACATTTTATTGTAGACAAAGTTTGTGTTATATATATATAGTTCGTCCATCGTGGTTCGATGATGACCACTTTGTCATCCAGGGGGGGCTGAGGGCTTCGCACTGGGGTTTTGTGCCTCCTCATGTGTTCAAGTTATGACGTACAATTTAGTTCATTAAAAAAATCAAATAACATATTTAAATATACATTCACATTTTCTTTTTAGTAATTTAAGATTTGCATGTGATAATTTATACTAAACAAATAAAACAGAACATATAAATCATTTCCTCCCTTCCAACTAGAAAGAAACAAGACATAGTCCCATTAACTTTTAGTCATACTAACATTAATAATCAATTGTTTTAACGAAGGCAATTTTGGTTAGTACACGCCATGAAATGCTATTTCACAGATAAGTATAGCCGGTGAAATTTAGATTGGTTCATACACAAAAAAAGTTACACGAATTTGCAGTCGAATCAAGTTAATCAAACCACATCGTTTTGGTCATAATAACCTTCTTGTCTGATTTACCGGATTCGAATATATAATGATTTGCTTCGGTACCGAAGAATTTGGATCCAGTAAACCGGATTTGACTGTAATAATGTATAAAGATGGGTGAACACAAATTTGAATATTTTATACTTCCACAAAGAAGCATACGGTTTTGAGTTACTAACAAAAATAAATCAGTCACTTTTTTCTAGTTTATTTAATTGCCTGGCTAATTTATTACTAACGAATTTCGTAACTAAATTAGCAGCTATTCGTGACAGACTAATCAGTATCGACCCCACAATTAGCCTACTAACAACCTGTTACGTTGTTATCAATGAAACCCCACCCCCGTCCCCTATTGGGTTATTCTAATTTACACCAACAAAGAACACAAATATCGATATTTTATTCGCGCCTCGAGATGAATGAAACATTAAAGGGAAATAACTCGCGCACAACTAGTAGTAGTGGATTATGCAATAGTGGTTGAACTTATCCAAGCAGAAGTCTAAGGGTACGTTTACACTGAGTCGTTAACTGCACGCATTTCTCCGTGCTGCTTGTAGATATAAAAAAAAAAAAGGTGTTTGAGATTTTCACAGTGGATTCAACAATGTCAAGGACGCTCGAGCTTCAATGTTGCCAACTAAATCAGAGCTACAAAACGAAAGAGATAAGAAAAATTAATTCTGCAGTGCTAAAAGGTGCACAATGTTTAACAATATACCTGTTTAAAAAAGTACAACTTATCAACACCAAATAGCCTGCCATTTTTGGAATGGCCTCCATTTATGAAAATCTGCAATAAAGATGCATTATTGTATGGCATTTTACGCCCGAGAGTGTATATTTTCCCTAAACAACTTCTCGGGTGACTTAAGAGGTCAGTCAATATGGAGCCACAACATTCGCGTTATTAGTCTGAAGTCAATGGTTCCATTCTTTTTTCCTCGAGTTTCCGACCAACTGGCAACCTTAAAATTCTATTTATGAAGACAGTTTAAGCTTATAGTAGGAATTTAAAAAAAAAAAAAAAGGAAAAAGAGAAACTAGAATTCAAGAACAAACAATTCTGTCTAAACATTAACAAACACAAACTGGACACAAGCAAGAAGAGATATTAATGCGTTCTAAGTACACGAATTTAGAGCCACGTGAAATGATAACGCATATTAAAACAGACATTTGCATCACTTTCTCAGGAGTAAGCCACAAGGTTTGCCAAAAACAAATACTGGCACTGTATAACTGCAACATTTAGACCATTACAAAGTGATACTGGAGCCACTTGTAGGCCAAAACAAGATGGCATGTAGTGGGCCTATTATGGACTAATACTGGTGCTTCTAAGGTCTGCATCACTTTCTCAGGAGTAAGCCACAAGGTTTGCCAACTACAAATACTGGCACTGTATAACTGCAACATTTAGACCATTACAAAGTGATACTGGAGCCACTTGTAGGCCAAAACAAGATGGCATGTACTGGGCCTATTATGGACTAATACTGGTGCTTCTAAGGTCTGCATCACATTCTCAGGAATAAGCCACAAGGTTTGCCAACTACAAATACTGGCACTGTATTACTGCAACTTTTAGACCATTACAAAGTGATACTGGAGCCACTTGTAGGCCAAAACAAGATGGCACGTACTGGGCCTATTATGGACTAATACTGGTGCTTCTAAGGTCACTCTGACATAAATTTTGAATGCTTCTTAGGTCACCATAGGGCGCCTCTCTGTCCGCCCAGCTATGATGGGTACCTGACATTAGTTTGGGAAAAGTAAAGTTCGTCGTGCTAACCACATGACACATTCAAATAACCGTGGGCCACAGAAACAGATACCCTTTACATCAGCTGCCCCATAGATCGCAAGGTCTTGAATGAGCCAATATATAGTGTGATAAAGATGCCACTAAATGAATACCTGGTAATACTGGAGCCACTAATGGACCAATATAGTGTGACGCAGTAGCCACTAATGGACCAATATAGTGTGACGCAGTAGCCACTAATGGGCCAATATAGTGTGACGCAGTAGCAACTAATGGGCCAATATAGTGTGACGCAGTAGCCACTAATGGACCAATATAGTGTGACGCAGTAGCAACTAATGAACCAATATAGTGTGATGCAGTAGCAACTAATGAACCAATACTTTGTGATATTGGAGCCACTAATGGACCCATATAGTGTGACGCAGTAGCCACTAATGGGCCAATATAGTGTGATGCAGTAGCAACTAATGAACCAATACTTTGTGATATTGGAGCCACTAATGGACCAATATAGTGTGACGCAGTAGCCACTAATGAACCAATACTTTGTGATATTGGAGCCACTAATGGACCAATATAGTGTGACGCAGTAGCCACTAATGGACCAATATAGTGTGACGCAGTAGCCACTAATGAACCAATACTTTGTGATATTGGAGCCACTAATGGACCAATATAGTGTGACGCAGTAGCCACTAATGAACCAATATTTTGTGATATTGGAGCCACTAATGGACCAATATAGTGTGACGCAGTAGCCACTAATGAACCAATACTTTGTGATATTGGAGCCACTAATGGACCAATATAGTGTGACGCAGTAGCCACTAATGAACCAATATTTTGTGATATTGGAGCCACTAATGGACCAATATAGTGTGACGCAGTAGCCACTAATGAACCAATACTTTGTGATATTGGAGCCACTAATGGACCAATATAGTGTGACGCAGTAGCCACTAATGAACCAATACTTTGTGATATTGGAGCCACTAATGGACCAATATAGTGTGACGCAGTAGCCACTAATGGACCAATATAGTGTAACGCAGTAGCCACTAATGAACCAATACTTTGTGATATTGGAGCCACTAATGGACCAATATAGTGTGACGCAGTAGCCACTAATGAACCAATACTTTGTGATATTGGAGCCACTAATGGACCAATATAGTGTGACGCAGTAGCCACTAATGAACCAATATTTTGTGATATTGGAGCCACTAATGGACCAATATAGTGTGACGCAGTAGCCACTAATGAACCAATACTTTGTGATATTGGAGCCACTAATGGACCAATATAGTGTGACGCAGTAGCCACTAATGAACCAATATTTTGTGATATTGGAGCCACTAATGGACCAATATAGTGTGACGCAGTAGCCACTAATGAACCAATACTTTGTGATATTGGAGCCACTAATGGACCAATATAGTGTGACGCAGTAGCCACTAATGAACCAATACTTTGTGATATTGGAGCCACTAATGGACCAATATAGTGTGACGCAGTAGCCACTAATGAACCAATACTTTGTGATATTGGAGCCACTAATGGACCAATATAGTGTGACGCAGTAGCCACTAATGAACCAATACTTTGTGATATTGGAGCCACTAATGGGCCAATATAGTGTGACGCAGCAGACACTAATGGGCCAATATAGTGTGACGCAGTAGCCACTAATGGGCCAATATAGTGTGACGCAGCAGACACTAATGGGCCAATATAGTGTGACGCAGCAGACACTAATGGGCCAATATAGTGTGACGCAGTAGCCACTAATGGACCAATATAGTGTGACGCAGTAGCCACTAATGAACCAATACTTTGTGATATTGGAGCCACTAATGGACCAATATAGTGTGACGCAGTAGCCACTAATGAACCAATACTTTGTGATATTGGAGCCACTAATGGACCAATATAGTGTGACGCAGTAGCCACTAATGAACCAATACTTTGTGATATTGGAGCCACTAATGGGCCAATATAGTGTGACGCAGCAGACACTAATGGGCCAATATAGTGTGACGCAGTAGCCACTAATGGGCCAATATAGTGTGACGCAGCAGACACTAATGGGCCAATATAGTGTGACGCAGCAGACACTAATGGGCCAATATAGTGTGACGCAGTAGCCACTAATGGGTCAATATAGTGTGACGCAGCAGACACTAATGGGCCAATATAGTGTGACACAGCAGACACTAATGGGCCAATATAGTGTGACGCAGTAGCCACTAATGGACCAATATAGTGTGACGCAGCAGACACTGATGGACCAATGTTATGTGATACTAGAAGGTCTTTAGTAAAAAAAAAAATGACATTATCTCTTATTTTTTATCTTGTCATGCTCTCTCTCTCTCTCTCTCTCTCTCTCTCTCTCTCTATGTGTGTGTATATATATATATATATATATATATATATATATATATATATATATATATATAAGAAAAACAGTTGGAGTGCAGGGCAGGGGGTTGATGAAAGTTGTAGATATTGTTCATTTAAAGTTTTCTATTATTATCGCACAAACAAATTGAGTGTCTATAACAATTTAAAATCTTAAGTGTCTACTGGGATGGTGTAAAGACCATACAACTTCTACTTCTACTGCCTTCGCCTAATTCGATTCTGGAATGACAGTTCAGCCCAGACCAAAAGAGACCCTCTAATTTCGGCTAAAAGGTCCTAAACATAAACGTCTAAATTTAGCAAACCTGAATGTGCCAGTGTATGCAATGAGTGATGGCGGCCAACCGTCACTTATGGCAACCGATTCTGATTTATCAACCCTTTCCTTTCATACCCCCTCCCCCCCCATCTCTGGGTAAATAGAAATCATCTGCAGTCTCCAGAGAACTTGCGGAATTGTAGCTGCGCTGTTGTTTTTTTTTGTGTGTGCATGAGATAATTGCTTTGTCTTCATTCTGGACATGTCCTCTGTTGTCCTGGATTGTCCTGATTGTTTAGAGGACATTGAAGTGTTAAGATAAATAGGTGTGATATAAACTGCAGAGGTTATCAGGTGAGTGTGTGTGTGTGTGTGTGTGTGTGAGAGAGAGAGAGAGAGAGAGAGAGAGAGAGTAACATGGCTTTAGATCTCATATTACAAGATGAGAACTACTACTGCCATCTATTGCCAATGTCTAGTTCTTACTGTATGGTATTTGATGCCATTAGCAATTGAGTATGTAGATCTTCTCTTTGGCCAAAATAAACAGGAAATAAAATGAGATTAAAGGGAAACAACTACAGTACAAAACAAATAAAGCCGAAACATGCAATAATTCTTCACTAAACATTTTAAATAATTAATTGGACAATCAAATCACAAATTGAAAGCGCATCACGTCCGGCCCTATCCCCGTTTTGATTTTTTTTAAACATACAAACCAAAAAAAAAAAACAACCAAAGAAAACAATAAGATTCACGTCTATGCTTATAAAACAAAACCAATACCACAACGATTCCATCACATATTTAAAGAACACGTAGCTATAGTGGCCCATACTATTCATAAAATCACAATTCAATATGCATTACCATAAAGAAAGAAATAGGAAATGGGAGACTTCGATGAATAAAGCTAAAAATACGTTCCATGGCATTAAAAATAGAGAGTTTTTAAATTTATTTTTCCAATTCTCGCGATTCAAAGATCTAACATACGAGCACATTGTCCTTCACTTATCCCTTAGTCTGCAGTAACCTTGACTAGAATTTCTTTCTACGAAAGGCTTATCCATTCTGGTACTGTTCCATGCAGGAAGGTCTTTGCGAGACCTGAGGACATTGCGATATGGCCATATACTTTTCTGACTGTGGTCAGCAGGTCATCCTTGTGCCAAATCGCCATTACGATTCTGTTTCGAATGTCCTTAAGTAGACTTTTATTGTAGAATACAAAAAGTGAATATCTGGAATTAAGTTGTATATTTATAGTGTATGTATCAAAACCGCTTGACCTATTTTGATAAAACTTTGCATAATTGTTCCTTAGATCATGGTGGAGACCGTATGTTTGATGTCCCTTACACAACCGGAGGGGGGGGGGGCGCAAAAATATATTGCAAATATCTAAATTTATCTCTGTTAAACAACGAAACTGTTTAACTAATTGGGTAAATACAGTATTTTATATTTGATATGAATATGTCGGCTGAATGGGTAAACCCATTTTCACTCTACTTTCATTTTCGTGGCAAAATAAATAATGTGAAGGGAACATTGAACAACATTCACTAAGTCTGTCACAGATCTAGAAATCTAGACCTATATCTAATTCACAAGATCAGTGATACAAAAACTATGACCCACTTGCCGGATATGACACGCGGCCTGCAGGTCTTAGTTTGTGTATCACTGATCTAGTGCATATATACATATTGTAGTAACTCCAGTGGCGGACTGAAAGGATTAATGTGTGCAGCCTACTGATTCACACCACTCAGGCCAATCATACAGGTCAACGGCTGTCGATAGACAAGGGACAGTACTGCTAATAACCGCAAGCATGACCTGTGTTGTGGTCATGTGACCAAGAGCCCTCACGGTCGAGAGACAATGTGTAAAGAAAGGACAGTTAAGAGTCCAGAAACGCAAGGCATAAGGACTGTGTGGTACCTTGTGAGTCCACGAGAATGTAGCTGTACGAGCTAGAGAGACTAGTACTTTTTAGTTAGGCAGTTCTGTTAAGTGCAAGAAAGCATTTGATGTAGCAAATTGTGTTGAATTGGCTGTCGATGTATTTGTAATTCAACCGCCACATTGTTTATTGAAGCTCTTGTTGTCAAGTTCTTGTATTTAGGTGTGCTGTGCTGTGTTTAGCAGTGTTTACAGAGGGCCTGGCAGAGAAGATCGTAACAATATATATGTATCAACTGTTTGGTATGAGCACTACACATGATCTCTGCATTGTCTTTCAATGACATTCTTTAATATTGTCCTCCCGACGTTTCTTTTGTCAGCTTCGCTTTTTTTTTAACCTAGTTCTGTTCCCTTCATAAAGGTCCCTTAAGAGCCCTGTGGATCAGGGGCGGACTGGGTGTCAAAATCGGCCCGGGCATTTCTATAAAATTCGGCCCACAAATTCTCTATCATGTGATGGGCATCTATGTCTAGGTGTATCGGTCCTTAAAAATCATTGTCAAGTTTGATAATGTATTAATATGCATGCATACAGTGAACTCTTTATCTTAATAAGCAATATAGCGTCTTTTTAAATCAGCAACTATTTCCTAAAAAGATGAAGCCTACTTGTAGCACTGTCTACATTCTACATTTTATTTTCGGAAAATGTGTTTGATTAAAAAAAACGTATTACACTGTAATGTCTGTGACAGACTTTTTGTTTAAACACGACCCTCAGAGGGCCTTTTATAAAAATAATAATAATAACATAATAAGGACATTATAAAACCTTTAACAACTTGATATGTGCCATAGTGGCATCAGGCATCGATCAGGCATTCCGGTGGCCCTACCGGCCCATTTGGGTACCGGCCCACCGGGCATTTGCCCAAATGCCCATACAGCCAGTCCGCCCCTGCTGTGGATCTTATGATATGGCCGTACAGGCGTAGCTTGCCTAGAAGGCCATCACGTGACCCTATCGCCGTTATGACCCAGTGCTAGATTTCCTCATTTTGTGATGCGGGTTTTATATAAGATAAATACATTACTTATGTAGCATCTCGATTCTATGACAGCTAGGGGAAAAAAAAAAGAGATAAATAAAAGTACACTAAACTACAGAGAACTGAGAAGGGGCGTGTCGTCCTACTCTGAACTTTGAAACAAGAAATACAACTGTATGCAAAGAAAGGTAAACCAGAAACACTGATTCACCTCGTCTGCACTTAATATCCCCGGTGGCAAGTAGCCTGCTGGCAGCAGCCGGTGGCAAGAAGACTGCTGGCAGGAGTCACTCCACTTCTCAAATACACTAGACCCGTAGAGTAATCAAAAAATGTTCCATTCTCAAAAGTGTTCACTACTTTATGGTAGACCCTAGGCCAGAATTAAACTGACTTTTCGGAGACTTATTGGTTAGCATTAAGGAAAAGAAAAATGAAATAGGTGTTTCTGACCTGGTCGGCATTTAAATTCTCAGCTCACGTTCCACGAGCCGCAATCAGCGAAAATAAACTAAACTAAACTAACATCGCCGAATTGAATGTAACGGGACCTAGAGGCTCCTTCTTCCTAGCGCTCTTAGAGCATGGAATGGGTTGCCTGAGCTAGACAGGAAAACCAATGAATTGGCAGAATTTAGGTCATTGGTTAATATGTATGACTAAATGCATGACTCGTAGGACGTAATCTTATTCTTTTTTTGAAGTAACGTCTGTATTATATAATAATAATAATAATAATAATAATAATAACCACCAAAAGAAAGGAGCATAACGCTTTATTTCAGCACACGAGAAAACAGTTCTTCCGTAAACTAGCTGATAATGGTGCTGACAATATTCAAACCATTGATAGCACTAAACACGGCTCCTTTACCGACTACTGGGCGGCGCTTTGGTCCGACCCGCTACATTACAATGTGCAGGCTGACTGGATCGAGGAAATCCAAACTAAAAACAACCTAATACCAGAAATGTCTGATGAGGATTTCACAGCTGAGGAAGTCGCCGCAGCTATTTCAAAAACCCACAACTGGACTGCTCCTGGACCGGACAATATACACAACTTTTGGCTGAAAAAACTTACAGCCGTACATGCACCACTAACATCAAGTTTTAACGAGCTAATATCAGAACCGTCTTCAATGCTGTTAGAACTCACTGAAGGGAGAACATCTCTCCTCCCCAAAAAAGGGGATCCGAACCAACCATCAAACTATCGCCCTATCACTTGTCTGTCAGTGGTGTATAAACTATTAACTTCACTTTTAAAAAGTAAAATGTATAAATTTTGTTCTGCCCATAAGCTACTAGCAGATGAACAACAAGGTTGCATTGAAGAGTCGATGGGCTGTAAAGTACAGCTAACTATAGATGGTATTATATTGCATCAAGCTAATAGAAGAAAGAGAAATTTACACATGTGTTACATCGACTACAAAAAAGCTTTCGACTCAGTTCCGCATGATTGGCTACTAAAAACCCTGGACATCCATAGAATCAACCCAAGAATAAAACAACTATTGAAAGTCTGTATGAATAATTGGAAGATAAACCTGCACCTAAATCGTGATAAACTAGGTTCTGTGCACATAAGAAGAGGTATATACCAGGGTGACTCACTATCTCCACTCTGGTTCTGCCTAGCGATTAATCCTCTATCTACATTACTCCAAGACTCTACAAACGGTTTTAGGGTTGACACTAAATGTACAAAATGTGTGTCCCACTTATTATACATGGATGATCTAAAGCTATACGCAGAAACCGAGCAAAAATTACACACCTTAATCAAAACGGTAAAATGCTTTAGTGACGATATCTGTATGTCTTTTGGCCTGGATAAGTGTGGCATCATAAGCATTAAAAAGGGCAAGGCAACGAACACCAACATTGAATTTGAAGGCATCGAGGAATTGAACTCCGCCTCTATTTATAAATATCTTGGAATAAACCAGAATGCCAAGATAAACCATAAGAAATTAAAAGAGGACTTTCTTGGCAAATATAGGCAAAGAGTTAATAAAATCCTCAACACCAAACTGTCTGGCAGTAATCTCATCACTGCAATAAACAGCTGGGCCGTCCCTGTGCTCCTTTACACGTTCGGTGTGATCAAATGGACTGACACCGACCTACATGACATTGACAGACTCACTAGAAAATTACTAACCAAGTTTCGATGCCTACACCCCAAGTCCTCCACCATAAGGTTATACCTGCCCAGGAAAGATGGGGGTCGTGGATTGCAGAACATCTTCAAATTGTGTAAGATGCAAGTTTTAAAAATACGATCAAAACTGCTCGCCTCCAGCAACAAATTAGTTTCCTTCCTACGGAAATACGACTCCGATGCAACCCCCCTGAACCTACACAATGCTGATGTCAATATAGGTTTGGACGACGTAGGGCATGAGATTCGCCAATGGGAAGAAAAAACACTCCACGGAAAATTTCCGGCTTCATTACATGGGGACAACATCGACAAGGCTGCTTCCTTAACATGGCTCAAAGCAGGTCATCTCTACCCTGAAACAGAAGGCTTTGTTACAGCAATACAGGACAGAGTAATAAGGACAAAAAATTACGAGAAGCATATCCTGAAACTCAATGTTGTCGACAAATGCCGAAAATGTGGAAATGTGGGCGAGTCGATTGAACACATTATGGCAGGATGTCCAGCCCTATCAGAATCAGCCTACCTAGGTCGCCATAACCAAGTTGCAAAGTTAATACACCAACACTTGGCTTTGACGTACAAATTGATCGGTAAGGACACTCCCCCTTATTATAAATACTCTCCGCAAGAGGTTCTTGAGTCTACTGATTATCTGCTGTACTGGGATAGGCCTATTCTGACCGACAAAACGGTAGATTTCAATCGCCCGGATCTGCTGTTCATCGATAAAAAAGAAAAAACCGCTACCATTATCGATATCGCTGTACCACTGTCTCATAATTTAAGAAAAACTGAGATAGAAAAACAAAGAAAATATGGGAACCTAGGCTTGGAGATTAAGCGTCTATGGAAATTGTCCAAAATAACAATATACCCCATTGTTATATCAACCGAGGGGATAATAACAACTGACCTCACAGACACCTTCAAGGCCCTTAACATTCCTAGGAACATCTTCGTTGCCTGTCAGAGGGCGGTACTGCTGCAGACCTGCCACATCACCAGAAAATTCCTCAGTGGAAACTGTTAAAGGGACTACGATGAATTTTGTTTCTCTTTAGCGAAACTCGACCCTGGCAATGCCAGAGAATGACTACTCGTTCATTTCTAACATAATAATAATAATCTTTATTATCCGTAAGGAAATTTGTCTTACAATTTGTGCATTACACCAAACAAAAAACATTATAACTATAAGAAACCAAAGTGTACATTCACACCAGACTCACTCATAATTTACATGTAACAAAGTTTATACCAGATTGTTCTTATTTAATGATTTGATTGCCAGGGGAACAAAAGAGTGTTTGTGTCTGTTTGTCTTTGCTATCGGTGTCTTGTATCTCTTTTGTGATGGTAAAATCACGAAATCCTGACACAAAGGGTGATTTTTTATTTCGAGGATCTTGTTAGAGGCTACATTATGTATAAGTGGCCAGATGTTGGGGAGAAGGGGGGCGGGTTGCACCGCAGAAAGTAGTTTTGGCATCACTGTTTAAAAATGTGATGTGACTTTTTATTTTTTATTTTTTTACAATCGTGGAAAAAAACAAACATATTTCAATACTTGATTGGACTGCAGTATGAAACGTGGCTATTTAAACAGAATGACTAAATGAGACACAAAATGGTCTCTGCACTGACATACATAATCGAATGTACACATGCACTGGCATACATAATCGAATGTACGCTTGCTATTAGGGCACGTCACCACAAAGCGTCAAGAAAAATACACATACCGGTACTCGCTTTCTCTCTCACACGCACACACATACACACGCTACCCCACACAAACACACGGGCAATTCAATAAAACGCAGGTCACGTTAACCCAGTACGCGTGACAAGAAAGATACGCTATAAAAAAAATTTAATCACCAGCAAAAAAAAAAATACATTCTCACCCGATTAAGTTCCAATGTTGAGGTCACAAAGTGTACAAGACTTACATTGGACACAGATCATCTCCCTTAGGGACGTCATGGAGAGATAGGGCCTGAAAATAATTGGATGGCTTATCTCGTCGTGTGCACGACCCTGCTGGAGTACGTTTGAGTATGTGCATCTATTTCTCTCTCTCCCTCATTTTTCCTCCCTCCTTCTTTCTCTCTGTATTTCTCTGCACATTCTCTCATTCTGTGTCTAATTGTGTGTGAGTGTGAGTGCATTTAATGGTCGACTGAATGTTAGGAATTCAGCAGAGCATCACAGCCTTGAGCAGACGTGGCATTCATGACGGGAACGATTACTTACACGAGATATCGAGAATGGCAGAAATCGATTACACATTTTTTTTTCTTTCGTAGCAAAAAGTCAAACGAAGAAGAAGCCTGATCTCCCTCCCCCCCCCCCAACAACCCCTCCTTTTTTTCTATGGGAGCACAAAAAACGGTTTAAAAAAAAAAAAGACGGTTAAAAGTGAAGTAAAAAGGAGAAATATCTGAACAAAACAAATATTAAATATACGATGTCCTCAGTGATCTTCAAGCTTGGAGCCTGTCATGAGGTATAGAAGTATTTTACGGCTACAGTTTATATAGGCTGGTGAACATAAAGCCTTCACTGGGTCTGAGATGTTTTCAGTGTCTCAATAGAGTAGTTTCAAGCTCTATAGTCTGGCTGATGTATGTTTTCAGTGTCTCAATAGGTAGTTTCAATCTCTATAGTCTGGCTGATGTATGTTTTCAGTGTCTCAATAGAGTAGTTTCAATCTCAATAGTCTGGCTGATGTATGTTTTCAGTGTCTCACTAGAGTAGTTTCAATCTCTATAGTCTGGCTGATGTATGTTTTCAGTGTCTCAATAGAGTAGTTTCAATCTCTATGGTCTGGCTGATGTATGTTTTCAGTGTCTCACTAGAGTAGTTTCAAGCTCTATGGTCTGGCTGATGTATGTTTTCAGTGTCTCACTAGAGTAGTTTCAAGCTCTATAGTCTGGCTGATGTATATTTTCAGTGTCTCACTAGAGTAGTTTCAAGCTCAATAGTCTGGCTGATGTATGTTTTCAGTGTCTCAATAGAGTAGTTTCAATCTCTATAGTCTGGCTGATGTATGTTTTCAGTGTCTCAATAGAGTAGTTTCAATCTCTATGGTCTGGCTGATGTATGTTTTCAGTGTCTCAATAGAGTAGTTTCAATCTCTATGGTCTGGCTGATGTATGTTTTCAGTGTCTCAATAGAGTAGTTTCAAGCTCTATGGTCTGGCTGATGTATGTTTTCAGTGTCTCACTAGAGTAGTTTCAAGCTCAATAGTCTGGCTGATGTATGTTTTCAGTGTCTCAATTGAGTAGTTTCAAGCTCTATAGTCTGGCTGATGTATATTTTCAGTGTCTCAATAGAGTAGTTTCAAGCTCTATGGTCTGGCTGATGTATGTTTTCAGTGTCTCAATAGAGTAATTTCAAGCTCTATAGTCTGGCTGATGTATGTTTTCAGTGTCTCAATAGAGTAGTTTCAATCTCAATAGTCTGGCTGATGTATGTTTTCAGTGTCTCACTAGAGTAGTTTCAATCTCTATGGTCTGGCTGATGTATGTTTTCAGTGTCTCACTAGAGTAGTTTCAAGCTCTATGGTCTGGCTGATGTATGTTTTCAGTGTCTCACTAGAGTAGTTTCAAGCTCTATAGTCTGGCTGATGTATATTTTCAGTGTCTCACTAGAGTAGTTTCAAGCTCAATAGTCTGGCTGATGTATGTTTTCAGTGTCTCAATAGAGTAGTTTCAATCTCTATAGTCTGGCTGATGTATGTTTTCAGTGTCTCAATAGAGTAGTTTCAATCTCTATGGTCTGGCTGATGTATGTTTTCAGTGTCTCAATAGAGTAGTTTCAATCTCTATGGTCTGGCTGATGTATGTTTTCAGTGTCTCAATAGAGTAGTTTCAAGCTCTATGGTCTGGCTGATGTATGTTTTCAGTGTCTCACTAGAGTAGTTTCAAGCTCAATAGTCTGGCTGATGTATGTTTTCAGTGTCTCAATTGAGTAGTTTCAAGCTCTATAGTCTGGCTGATGTATATTTTCAGTGTCTCAATAGAGTAGTTTCAAGCTCTATGGTCTGGCTGATGTATGTTTTCAGTGTCTCAATAGAGTAATTTCAAGCTCTATAGTCTGGCTGATGTATGTTTTCAGTGTCTCAATAGAGTAGTTTCAATCTCAATAGTCTGGCTGATGTATGTTTTCAGTGTCTCACTAGAGTAGTTTCAAGCTCTATGGTCTGGCTGATGTATGTTTTCAGTGTCTCAATAGAGTAGTTTCAATCTCTATGGTCTGGCTGATGTATGTTTTCAGTGTCTCAATAGAGTAGTTTCAAGCTCTATTGTCTGGCTGATGTATGTTTTCAGTGTCTCACTAGAGTAGTTTCAAGCTCAATAGTCTGGCTGATGTATGTTTTCAGTGTCTCAATAGAGTAGTTTCAATCTCTATAGTCTGGCTGATGTATGTTTTCAGTGTCTCAATAGAGTAGTTTCAATCTCTATGGTCTGGCTGATGTATGTTTTCAGTGTCTCAATAGAGTAGTTTCAATCTCTATGGTCTGGCTGATGTATGTTTTCAGTGTCTCAATAGAGTAGTTTCAAGCTCTATGGTCTGGCTGATGTATGTTTTCAGTGTCTCACTAGAGTAGTTTCAAGCTCAATAGTCTGGCTGATGTATGTTTTCAGTGTCTCAATTGAGTAGTTTCAAGCTCTATAGTCTGGCTGATGTATATTTTCAGTGTCTCAATAGAGTAGTTTCAAGCTCTATGGTCTGGCTGATGTATGTTTTCAGTGTCTCAATAGAGTAATTTCAAGCTCTATAGTCTGGCTGATGTATGTTTTCAGTGTCTCAATAGAGTAGTTTCAATCTCAATAGTCTGGCTGATGTATGTTTTCAGTGTCTCACTAGAGTAGTTTCAAGCTCTATGGTCTGGCTGATGTATGTTTTCAGTGTCTCAATAGAGTAGTTTCAATCTCAATAGTCTGGCTGATGTATGTTTTCAGTGTCTCACTAGAGTAGTTTCAATCTCTATGGTCTGGCTGATGTATATTTTCAGTGTCTCAATAGAGTAGTTTCAAGCTCTATGGTCTGGCTGATGTATGTTTTCAGTGTCTCAATAGAATAGTTTCAATCTCAATAGTCTGGCTGATGTATGTTTTCAGTGTCTCAATAGAGTAGTTTCAAGTTGAATAGTCTGGCTGATGTATGTTTTCAGTGCAAAAGACAGATTATGGTTTGTAAACAGTGCTTCCTACCCAGCGAGGTCGTTGAAGGAGCTGGCTAGCAATTTGCTATTCACTGCTAATTGCTTCTAAGTAAGCTTGTCTGTGTGTGTGCGCGCGCTTGTAGACGAATGTGAAAACAAGGGAGAGAAGGAAGCTAACAAAATATGGTAGATATGTTTCTATAACTGAATTCAAACGCTGGTAGATTATTGGATGCCTGTTAGGGGATCCTTGTATCAATTTGTCTGAGATGCTTGTCTTGACTAAATATTTCTGTACACATATCTAGAGGGCTGACAAATAGAGAGATATAAATAAATTTTAAAATAAACGGTGGGTGTACATTTCACTTTAACTCATACTAAACACCCAACCTTTTTTTTTGTAAATTATTTTCTACCTTTTTTGTGTTTCGATGTAAGTTATTTATTTTTTTTTACCTTGTATTATATCGTGCTTAGAACACGAAGATGTGATTAATTTATCATTGTGTTTAAATTCTTATTATTGTATTAAAAATATTTTTCCCATGCAAATTATGTGAACTCTTTTTATAACTGTTACGTTAGAAATAGCATCTTGGACTTTCGCTAGGTAGAAAATGGGCACAAAAGGGGGCAATATTGATATAGCAATCATAAAATGAGAGAAATAAAGAATGAGAAAGCAAGAGAGAATAGATGCTTTTAAAAATGACAGAAAATGTGATAATTCTGCAAGTTCTAAGAGCCAATGTAAATGAGTGTAAGAAAAAAAAATGGTAGTGACTACAAGAAGAAACAAACAAAGATTTTTGAAAAAAAAAATCGTTAGTACTTAAATAAAACTGTTGCTACAGGGGTGAACCCTACAACTTCATGTATCCCTCGTTTATCTTCCCAGTTCAACATGCATAGCGCATAGCATTCAAACTCGTGGCTCAGTCTCCATGCCTGACAATATTGCTAGGCCATAGTTTGACATGCCTGGTCTATATGTAGACTCCAGTTTGACAGACTCTATAGCAGCGGTTCTCAACTTTTTAAACTAGGTGACCCCTTTTTACAATCCCCCATTCTGCCGCGACCCCCCCCCACACACACACATACAGCAATAGAAGAGTAGACAATACTAAATCACATTTTCGATGGTCTTAGGCGACCCCTGGCAAATGGTAAATCGACCCCCATGGGGGTCGCGACCCACAGGTTGAGAACCCCTGCTCTACAGTGCGAATATTGTCACTGGTAGACAAAACACGTACACAAAGTGTTATACACTCAACAGACTCGTCGCCACAGCGATCAGCTCAAGATCAGCTGGGATCAGTCCATTGTCATCGACTATAGTAAAGACATCACCAGGACAATAGCCACAACATCAAACCTATTCCTTTCACACACGAATAACCGAATCGATTAGTTTCACACAAACTAAATGCAAACTGCTTCAACTGCTAACAGCAATCCCGTACCAACTGTTCATAGATGCAATAACAAACGAATCAATATTATTGCAACGACGTGGCGCCTGCACTCTAACCCCCGCCCCAAAAATGCGTTAAAACAAAACAAAATTTGGGCTTAAAGAAGTGTATATACATATAAACAGCTAGTTCAACTATCTACAAAAACAAGAACACTCAAACCTTGTCTAAGACGTCACTGTCATCCACGAAAGACAATTATTCATTTCCCTGGTGTGAGAATATTTTGTTAACGTTACCAAAGTTTATTGATGGGTGATTTCCCTTTGATTTTAACATAACGAATACCAGTTATTCTCGGTTTTAACGAGTATTATTTGTGCTTCAAGACTACCAGTAATACAGTAATCATAGTAATGGAAGAGATTTTTGGAAATTGTACTTTCATAAGTTGCTTTTGTTGTATAACAATGATATAATCCATTGAACTGATTCCTACAAATACTTGTCAGAAAAAAAAGGTTGATAAATAAATTATACTGTAGGAAAAACAAATAATTCCTAATTTGTATGCAGTC
This sequence comes from Biomphalaria glabrata, assembly GCF_947242115.1. NCBI lineage: Eukaryota > Metazoa > Mollusca > Gastropoda > Planorbidae > Biomphalaria > Biomphalaria glabrata. Next base: position 948,275 of record NC_074728.1, read on the forward strand.
TAATGGTATATAGATTAATAACATTAATAACGGTTGATATTGCCCTTTGCATCGTAAAAGCCACCCACGTCTCTTTCCTCCCAAAGTTAGAAGAACTCGATGTTTATTTGTTTTACAAGTTTCGGATTTTCTGACTTATTGAATATGATTACATCAACGGCGGTGGTCCCCTGTGTGATCGGCCTTCAGCCACGTTTCTAGTCCATGCGTTCGAATCAAAGGAAATAGCGTGAAACATAGACAATAACTAGGATCTCGTCCAGACAGAACGAATCTGTTCAATCAGGCCCGTGAAAGGAAGCTCTTACTTTGCTGGCTTAAGAGATTTAGAGCCTTAGGCTCCATATAACACTTTAGAACGTGGAACGAAACGAAGCATAACATTACACATTTGGTGTACACACATGTTGTATTGAAGACAATACACACTAGTATCTGTTTGTTTCCGCTCTGGTTACAGCTGAACTGGTCATACACAGACTCACTAGAAAACGCAACCAATCTTGGTATTCGTCAGTTTGACATTTATTTGTGGACCAGAGAAATCAATATCAGTGGGAACAACTGTGACTCCCCCGCTGACCTACTTCCTGGCGCCCTGAGAAATACGAGTTGCGTGAGATCAGCGATAGTACCCCCCCCCCTCCGAGAAATGACCGTGTGTGAGGCACCACCTTTCTTAACGTTACCAATTAATTCTGTGCTTACTAATTATTAAGCTAGTACATTCCAAATAAGACCATCATACGAATAACATTCTGTGTACATGCTTAACTCCAGCTGTCAGAAAAAGTGCAGTGACAATGGACAAGATAAGACAATGTGAATTACATAGTTGGCTGCCTAGCCGTGTGGCATGCGCTCTGGGCTGTCGTTCGGTGGTTTCAAAGTTCTAGGGTTCAAACCCTGCCCGCTGCCATCTCCCCGAGGTTAGGGCTAGGATATAATTATCTTCAGAATATGAAGGAACACCCGAAACATTTAAAAAAAACAAAAAAACTAAAAAACAGGAATGGCCTTATGCCACCTGGGAAAACATTTTGTTTAAAAAAAACAAAAAAACAAAAAAGTTTGAATGAAATAATTATTTAAAAAAATAAATTTGAAAGGAATATTAAATTTTGTGATCGCTAACTTCGGTTTTACAATCTCTCAAAATGTGAAGCCCGTTTACAAGTGTTTAGCATAAGAACATTCCGTAAGATTGTCATTGCAGGAAGTGGTCATGGATATCAGCACTCCACTGCCTTTAAAACGCTTACATGTCATGCTTCTCAAATAGCCTCTGACAACCGGTCCAATTCCAGCTACTTCACGAGTGGCTCAGATATCGGGTCCGGCGGAACTGTTTTTACTAAGAAGAAAAAGGGGAAAGGAGACGAGCCTAAACGAATACAATACAACCTACCATACATTGCTCTAATTTATTTATTTTTTACTATTTTATTAACCCTTAAGATGCGTGTGGTAGTTTAGCCTCTAACCATCAATATTATAATTTCATTTTGTATGCACTCATTGTAAAACAGGCTCAGCACTTTAAGGGTTAACAAACGTAAACAATGTGTTAGTTTAATAAAACAAAACTAGCATTACTGTTTGTCATTAAGAAACTATACTGTGTCTAATAAATATGACAATGGTTATCACGCTATTTGAGATCTGAGTAGTATATAAACGTGGTCTTAAGTACCCTATCAATGAAACGGTGAACATTTTTAAAAAGTGTCACTGAAGAACTTATCATTATTCTATTTACATTGTCTTGCAACGAAACAAAATTATTAGACCTATTACGTCAAAGCTAAGACTTTAGAACGCGGGCCATTAAGTCAACGCTATGATCATTCGGTTGATTAGAACCAGAGCCGGGATCATGGCCTTAATGGTTATTGACACCAGACCGCCTCACCATCTTAGTATTAATGAAACTCAGAGCTTGTAATTGCAACTCTATGCAGCTCATTTGTTGAGACTATTTCACAGAGCACTCTGTCTTATATACCTCCATTACGAGACTAGTTCTGCTTAACTGAAGCACTGGTTCTCAAACTAGTGAAGCTAATACCCTCTATAATCCCTTTCAACATTCTCTTGTGTATGATACACTGCCTTGGTTATGCTACGTTAGCAAATTTATGGTCAAACCAGTGGCGTAGCTAGGGTGGGGGGAGGAGGAGAAAATCCCCCCGGGCCCCCACTTGAAGAGGGCCCCCAAATGAGTGTTTTTTTACATTTAAAAATATTACGCAAAATGCAGGGGCCCCCAAACAATGGAAAATTCCTAGCTACGCACCTGGGTCAAACAAGATTTTGGTGTGTTTATATTATAGAATATGAAGCGCGGTGGGTGAGCGGTAAAGCGCTTGGCTTCCGAACCGAGGGTTCCGGGTTCGAATCCTGGTGAAGACTGGGATTTTTAATTTCGGGATGTTTGGGCGCCTTTGAGTCCACCCAGCTCTAAATGGTTACCTGACATTAGTCGGGGTAAAGTAAAGGCGGTTGGTCGTTGTGCTGGCCACATGACACCCTCGTTAACAGTAGGCCACAGAAACAGATGACCTTTACATCATCTGCCCAATAGACCACAAGGTCTGAAAGGGGAACTTTACTTTTATGTTATAGAATATTACAGAGAGAGTGATTGAAGATGTGCAAATATAATGTTTCACTCGTCATCAGATTTTAGAAATAATAACAATTAAAGACATCTGAGGTAGAGAAACTAATTTGAAATCAAAGTTACAATAAAACAAGCAAAATATTGAATAATATGATAATAATAATAATAATAACCCACTAAGATTATCTAATGGAAGAACTCCACATTTACAGCCATATGCCTCAATACAGTGAGATTTATTTTTCCTTTTTTTATATCAAACAAAATTGATTAATTACCACTAATTAATTCATCAATTAGTTAATTTTTGGATTGATTCGTTTTTTGTTTTTTTTTAGGAACAATGAATAATTGTGCAAAGTGGAAGAGATAACGTGTTCGAAATGTGCACCAGACAGAGAGACACAATCAGAGTGAGAAGATAATAAGCTTTGTTTGTCAAATGTTTGTAAAATGTTTGTAAAATGTTTGTAAAATGTTTTACATGTTTCGGATGTCCCTTCACAGTTGAAGATAGTTTACTTTCTAGTCCTAACCTCCCGCAGGACGACGGGGGATGGGAGCGGGCAGGATTTGAACCCTCGACCATCGATAAATCCGAACGACAGTCCAGCGCGCAAACCGCACGACCAGGCAGCCATAATAACCCACTAAGATTATCCTGGAAGAACTCCACATTTACAGCTATATGCCTTAATACTGTGGGATTTATTTTGTTTTATTTTGCTTTGTAATAATAGCTAAAGACAAAGGCTGACAAGCTCTTACAAATTTATCAGTTGCTTCAAACTACATTCCAATCGAATGAGAAAATAGCAATTAAAAGTGAAGCAGACGGTAAAATGTAAAGTAAACTGGGTCCGGATATTCAGTGAAACCTAAATTCAAAATAATAAATCAACAAGGTTTGAACAATGGACAGATTAAAACGGCACATCTAGTTTAAACGGATTATTAGAAATGTGGATATGTAAGTGGCTTTTTGTGTGGAAAAAATCTGCTTTAAATTTTGTTTATTAAAATAAAAAACAGACTATAGTCTGCTCAAAGACTATTGTGGAGAGAATATTCCGATGTCAAAGTGCAACATACAAGACATCTAGATCTAGTTCTCCAGTGCAACATACAAGACATCTAGATCTAGTTCTCCAGTGCAACATACAAGACATCTAGATCTAGTTCTCCAGTGCAACATACAAGACATCTAGATCTAGTTCTCCAGTGCAACATACAAGACATCTAGATCTAGTTCTCCAGTGCAACATACAAGACATCTAGATCTAGTTCTCCAGTGCAACATACAAGACATCTAGATCTAGTTCTCCAGTGCAACATACAAGACATCTAGATCTAGTTCTCCAGTGCAACATACAAGACATCTAGATCTAGTTCTCCAGTTTAGCTTCTCATAAAGCGCTTGCATTGTTCACAAGTCTGTTGATCTTTAAGTCTCCTGCCAGGTCAGTAGATGTAATTAGAATGTCATAAATAATTGAGCCACGCGTTGCCTACGCCTGACCGAGAAACTGGGAAAGTTAGATTATTATTATTATTATTACTGACATTAGCTGAAACAAAAGTTGTACAGCAACAATGAATGTACACACGTTTTATAGTTATGAGTCTACTGTAATGTTCAAGAAATTATTGTATAGCGTACATATAGTTAGAGTCTACTGTAATGTTCAAGAAATGAATGTATAGCGTACATGGGTTAATTCCTGTACAAAAACACAAACTAGAGGACCAACTTCAACAGTGGGTTTGTAACTAAAGATAAGTGTTGATTTTGGTTGTTTGTTTGACATGTTTCGCATGTTACTTCAGAGTTGAAGATAATCTAGTCTACATCCTAGCCCAAACTTCGACGACGGGGGACCACCGAGACGACCGAACGACCGTCAAGCGAGCAGACGGCACTACCAGGTAGCTATCCATCATATCATGGAATCACTATAAAAGTCAAAAGGGGTATAATGAGCCAAAGATTTATGTAAGGTTTTGACCTTGCTAACAAAAGTTACGCTGAATTACGAAGTCTGAATAAGCACAAGAGAAATAAAGATAATATCGATTCATCATAAAGAGAAAAAAATATCAGGAATGCATTGGATAACAAATATATTTATAAACAGATGAAAGCTACAGAACTACTCCATAACTATTTAATAAAATAGGAACCTACTGTCACCGACGTCACAGAATGGTGTTGCCATGGGATATTTTTTTAAATAACAGTTTCGGCAATTTGAAAAAATACAGTTTGAGACTTCGAAAGTACCAGTTTCAACACATACATACACACACTTAACTAATCTAATTGCTTAGATTTGAGTTCTTAATAACATCATTGAAAAGTACATAGGAATAGGATACTAGTGAATTGAATTAACATATGGCCAGTACATACAAGTTGCGAACCAACTAAAGGCTGTTCTTACATTTACTTTTAAAATAACTAGCAGAACGCAGACGCTCTTGGAGACTCAACTAGATAGAAAGATGATCACAGAATATTAAAAGCCCCATCCAGATAATCTAAATTCTCTCTAAACAGATACTCACAACTAAATATCTTTAGACTTGTATGTATGCTTATATCACTAATTGACTAAGCTAAACGATTCTATATATGCTAAACACAACCGAACTAGAGTGTAAATATATATAGATATTATATAACTGTGAGAAATAGCAAAATCACTTTAAAGTTATATGTCCATTTACATACAGCTAGAATGAACACAGAAATGACAAGCAATCAAAGTCAAGCAACGAAATCTGAGGCTACCACCACAGTATAAAACGCTAGAACGAACACAGATCAATTTAACACCGTAAGAAAGCACTACGCCGGTTACACAAGACACTTTCAGGAGGGAAATGAAGAGAGGCCAAAGGGGACGGTTGTACAGGGGCGGTGGGGGGTGCCAGGGATCAAAGAGGATACATAAGAAATTTGGGATCATCCACTAGAGGAGCGTACATATTGATCGCCCCCACTCCGGCCAACAAATAGCCAATACTCTCTGAATGTCATATCTACCTACCACGACAGCCTCGCTCTGGACTGAAAGGCGGGAAAATAAAATTATACAAGGATAGAGCATTACCTAATAGAACAAAAAAAAAAAAAGAAGGGGGGACGGGGGAGAAGAATGTACGTAACTAAAACCTTGGGGGGGGGGGGGGAGATGTGGTCAGCGCTCACTATCACTCTTGGCAGGGAAACAATGTCAACAAATTAGGAGCTAAAAGCACCCCCTTTTAGGTTATTATTGATAGAGATGGCCAATTGTTTTAGAAGCCAATGGCTAATTGTGCCAGGGAGACATGGCCAGTACTGTACGAGTACACTTCCAAGCAGTGTGGTCTGTTTACTTTTTTTTTTTTTATATCTATTGACACCCAATTAGTTTAATGACAGAATGTCTCTGACACATCATCAATGAAAGCTCATTCTGCTCATATATCAGATCCTAGCAGTGTACTTATTAGGCAAGGATAGAAAGCCGTTAGACCAGAACATAACTAGACGTAAGACCAATTGCACTAGACCTAAGACTAGAATTGGACTAATTATACAGATCTCTATAAGAAGGCTTGTATATCCCGTGGCTGCGCAGCCCCAACTGCGACCTACATATTTCACATATATCATCCAGGGCAAAACATAACCATTTATATAATTTGACGAAATAAAGCTTTAAAATTGAAAGAAAATTCATATTTCTTATTTTTCCTTTGAAATTTTCTACATTGACGAAATTTTAGTTCATTGCATTGTCACGAATGATTGTAGCTGTCCGAATGATTCTAAATGTCCAAACCTTAAACTGGATTTTTTAAAATCAGTTTTAGCTTTGGAATGCAGCAAAATTTCAACGGCAGATTCGTAAAAAGGTGTTAAATGGTATTTGTCTACACAACCAAGAAGTGGTAATAAAAAAATCCCCAGTAAAAACTGTGAAATGAGATATGGTTCAACGATAGGTAACTAGACTTGTGATCAGAAGAGAAAATAGCTTGATTTACGGTCTGAAGTAAAAAGGAACTAGACCTATGGTCAGATGTGAAAATAACTTGATTTATGGTCAAAGGCAAAAGACAGAGAGGAATGGAGAAAAACGGTCAACGAGTCTTGCATGGTGTCCCAACGGTCCAACAGACTAAGGGATAGACACTGACACATGGTCAGAATAGATAGTAAATTTACTTATGGTCAGAATAGAAAGTTACTTGACAATAGAAGAGAAAGTGACTTGACTTATGTCTCAGAGTAGAAAGTTACTTGACTTATGGTAACAATAGAAAGCTGCTCGACTTATGGTCAAAAGAGAAAGTTACTTGACTTATAATCAAAAGAGAAAGTTACTTGACTTATGGTCAGAAGAGAAAGTTACTTGACTTATAATCAAAAGAGAAAAATACTTGACTTATGGTAACAATAGAAAGCTGCTCGACTTATGGTCAAAAGAGAAAGTTACTTGACTTATAATCAAAAGAGAAAGTGACTTGACTTATGTCTCAGAGTAGAAAGTTACTTGACTTATGGTCAAAAGAGAAAGTGACTTGACTTATGTCTCAGAGTAGAAAGTTACTTGACTTATGGTAACAATAGAAAGCTGCTCGACTTATGGTCAAAAGAGAAAGTTACTTGACTTATAATCAAAAGAGAAAGTGACTTGACTTATGTCGCAGAGTAGAAAGTTATTTGACTTATGGTAACAATAGAAAGCTGCTCGACTTATGGTCAAAAGAGAAAGTTACTTGACTTATAATCAAAAGAGAAAGTGACTTGACTTATGTCGCAGAGTAGAAAGTTACTTGACTTATGGTAACAATAGAAAGCTGCTTGACTTATGGTCAAAAGAGAAAGTTACTTGACTTATAATCAAAAGAGAAAGTTACTTGACTTATGGTCAGAAGAGAAAGTTACTTGACTTATAATCAAAAGAGAAAGTTACTTGACTTATGGTCAGAAGAGAAAGTTACTTGACTTATGGTCAGAAGAGAAAGTTACTTGACTTATGGTCAGAAGAGAAAGTTACTTGACTTATAATCAAAAGAGAAAGTTACTTGACTTATGGTCAGAAGGCAAAAGACAGAGAGGAATGGAGAAAAACGGTCAACGAGTCTTGCATGGTGTCCCAACGGTCCAACAGACTAAGGGATAGACACTGACACATGGTCAGAATAGATAGTAAATTTACTTATGGTAACAATAGAAAGCTGCTCGACTTATGGTCAAAAGAGAAAGTTACTTGACTTATAATCAAAAGAGAAAGTGACTTGACTTATGTCGCAGAGTAGAAAGTTACTTGACTTATGGTAACAATAGAAAGCTGCTCGACTTATGGTCAAAAGAGAAAGTTACTTGACTTATAATCAAAAGAGAAAGTGACTTGACTTATGTCGCAGAGTAGAAAGTTACTTGACTTATGGTAACAATAGAAAGCTGCTTGACTTATGGTCAAAAGAGAAAGTTACTTGACTTATAATCAAAAGAGAAAGTTACTTGACTTATGGTCAGAAGAGAAAGTTACTTGACTTATAATCAAAAGAGAAAGTTACTTGACTTATGGTCAGAAGAGAAAGTTACTTGACTTATGGTCAGAAGAGAAAGTTACTTGACTTATGGTCAGAAGAGAAAGTTACTTGACTTATAATCAAAAGAGAAAGTTACTTGACTTATGGTCAGAAGGCAAAAGACAGAGAGGAATGGAGAAAAACGGTCAACGAGTCTTGCATGGTGTCCCAACGGTCCAACAGACTAAGGGATAGACACTGACACATGGTCAGAATAGATAGTAAATTTACTTATGGTCAGAATAGAAAGTTACTTGACAATAGAAGAGAAAGTGACTTGACTTATGTCTCAGAGTAGAAAGTTACTTGACTTATGGTAACAATAGAAAGCTGCTCGACTTATGGTCAAAAGAGAAAGTTACTTGACTTATAATCAAAAGAGAAAGTTACTTGACTTATGGTCAGAAGAGAAAGTTACTTGACTTATAATCAAAAGAGAAAGTTACTTGACTTATGGTAACAATAGAAAGCTGCTCGACTTATGGTCAAAAGAGAAAGTTACTTGACTTATAATCAAAAGAGAAAGTGACTTGACTTATGTCTCAGAGTAGAAAGTTACTTGACTTATGGTCAAAAGAGAAAGTGACTTGACTTATGTCTCAGAGTAGAAAGTTACTTGACTTATGGTAACAATAGAAAGCTGCTCGACTTATGGTCAAAAGAGAAAGTTACTTGACTTATAATCAAAAGAGAAAGTGACTTGACTTATGTCGCAGAGTAGAAAGTTACTTGACTTATGGTAACAATAGAAAGCTGCTCGACTTATGGTCAAAAGAGAAAGTTACTTGACTTATAATCAAAAGAGAAAGTGACTTGACTTATGTCGCAGAGTAGAAAGTTACTTGACTTATGGTAACAATAGAAAGCTGCTTGACTTATGGTCAAAAGAGAAAGTTACTTGACTTATAATCAAAAGAGAAAGTTACTTGACTTATGGTCAGAAGAGAAAGTTACTTGACTTATAATCAAAAGAGAAAGTTACTTGACTTATGGTCAGAAGAGAAAGTTACTTGACTTATAATCAAAAGAGAAAGTTACTTGACTTATGGTCAGAAGAGAAAGTTACTTGACTTATAATCAAAAGAGAAAGTTACTTGACTTATGGTCAGAAGAGAAAGTTACTTGACTTATAATCAAAAGAGAAAGTTACTTGACTTATGGTCAGAAGAGAAAGTTACTTGACTTATAATCAAAAGAGAAAGTTACTTGACTTATAATCAAAAGAGAAAGTTACTTGACTTATGGTCAGAAGAGAAAGTTACTTGACTTATGATCAAAAGAGAAAGTTACTTGACTTATAATCAAAAGAGAAAGTTACTTGACTTATGGTCAGAAGAGAAAGTTACTTGACTTATAATCAAAAGAGAAAGTTACTTGACTTATGGTCAGAAGAGAAAGTTACTTGACTTATAATCAAAAGAGAAAGTTACTTGACTTATAATCAAAAGAGAAAGTTACTTGACTTATAATCAAAAGAGAAAGTTACTTGACTTATAATCAAAAGAGAAAGTTACTTGACTTATGGTAACAATAGAAAGCTGCTAGACTTATGGTCAAAAGAGAAAGCTACTTGACTTATGGTCAAAAGAGAAAGTTACTTGACTTATGGTCAAAAGAGAAAGCTACTTGACTTATGGTCAAAAGAGAAAGTTACTTGACTTATGGTCAAAAGAGAAAGCTACTTGACTTATAATCAAAAGAGAAAGTTACTTGACTTATGGTCAGAAGAGAAAGTTACTTGACTTATAATCAAAAGAGAAAGTTACTTGACTTATGGTCAGAAGAGAAAGTTACTTGACTTATAATCAAAAGAGAAAGTTACTTGACTTATGGTCAAAAGAGAAAGTTACTTGACTTATGGTCAAAAGAGAAAGTTACTTGACTTATGGTCAAAAGAGAAAGTTACTTGACTTATGGTTAAAAGAGAAAGTTACTTGACTTATGGTCAGAAGAGAAAGTTACTTGACTTATGGTCAAAAGAGAAAGTTACTTGACTTATGGTCAGAAGAGAAAGTAACACAAAAGTACTATTTACAACATAGTCCATTATGTCTAATACGAACTTTAGTAAAAGGACAGAGAGAGAGAGACACTCAGGCTAAGTAGACTGACCTTCTCCTAAGTGTATAGAGGAGGGGGGGGGGCATAGTCATTTAGTCATTAGCGCTGGGCAAAAGAACTTGGAAAGGTCATTAGATATCAAATAAGTTGGACCACGTGACAGAAGACTACTATGACTTGCAGTCTACTCTCACGTGTCCATTGACTGATTGGACCATTTAAAACGAGTGGCAGACGTATTCGTCACAGTACTGGAGGATCTCAGATAGATAAGCTACTCAAAGAAAGCAGTTCATTATTTCCACATAAATATTCCATCCGATTGATGGTAGCTCCCCGTGGAAAGGGTAATACTCCATCCGACTGATTATAGCTTACTACAGAGACTTGAAATGATGTGTGTAACCCAGGGGCGTAGAAAAAAAACAAATGGTCAGCACAAATAATTTGAAAGACAAAAGATCTGAAATTCATATAGCATAGTATTCGCGCTCAAATAAAATAAATATATAGAAGACAAGAAGCATTTATTTTTATTCATTACATATTCATTAAAGTTTGTCATCAAGTAACTGAAAGCAACACCGTTTCGTTGGAGGTATTAGGAAGTTGCTGGATTGGGGATCTACTATTAGGTACTCATGAGTAGACAATATAAAAAAAAACATGTGTATTGTTTGCTAGCTGAGGGCAGAGAGGTGTGGAGGCATGTGAAGAGACTAGACCGAAAAGATGAGATTTCGGAGAGGCAGTCCCAGCCCAGTTCAGAGCCGGACATGCCCAAAAGGAGCGTACTTTTGGCGATTCATAGAGAATGGCCACACACGGTGCTGCCACTGCGGAGAGGATGACAAAACAGTAGACCACATTCTCGTACAACGCGGCGGTTGGCATGATAAGGGACAAGGAGAGAGAGAGAAAGAGAGAGAGAGAGAGAGAGAGAGAGAGATGGTCCATGTTAAGGTTACTCCTTATTCGAGGAAACTTCTCAAAGGAAACAGTTTCAGCGCGTCTTGCTATCATGTAACTGAAAGAAACAGCTTCATTGAAGCTATTATCTTTTAGAAAGTTTCAGCTGCAAAACTTGATAGAAGACATACGCTAAGGCACTGATGAAATTCTAACTAGACAATATAAAAAAGGATGCGACTGCTGAGCTGGGGGGGGGGGGAGGGAGGGGGAGTAGAACTATCCCACATGGGATAACCGCATTGCAAGGGCAATCTTTTCCAGTTTGTTGAAAGAATAACTGAGGTGCTCTCTGAAAGAGTTTTAAAGACCAGAACACTCAGCATAAAGGGCAACATCTGGCAGCAAGAGCGCTACTATTAAGTGCCGCGGCACATGATTTTGAGACCCGACTAAAAGTTCACTTTGAACAAATCCGCCAACATCGAAAAGACAATCCTGAAAAGATGAACGCTTCAAGAAGTTCATGTGGCAGAATTTGTCAGAAACCTCCAGAACTAAATTTCCCTCAGTTTTCAATTCCATAAACTGTTAATGAAATTGAGAGCGAAGGAAAAAGTTGTTCATGAATTTCTATTAATGTTACTAAATGGAATTACAAGATATTCGTAAGGCTGTCTAGAGAATGAAGAGATGTTGAGAGAAAGAAAGAGAGAGAGAGAGAGAGAGACAGAGAGACAGAGAGAATTAATACGGTAATCGAATTAAATTCTCAGCTTTTGAATTGATTTCCTGAAGCAGTCTCAATATACCGTAAGAATTTTTTTTTTAATTTCTTTACGTGGCATTTCCAGATTTGTGTGACATTTTGTCCCACGGGACAACTTCCTTTCAGACATATACAAAGGTATGAGGAATGATCCCTGGGGAGATGGGTGAACATTAAGGTTTGAGTAGTCCACCCAGATTTGTCCTATCACGCATGTGTGGAGATTGTGGAGATAAAAACGGAAGCTCGTGCAGAAATGAATGACAGAGCGTTTCAGAATAAAAATTAAAAATTAAGAAACATTAACTATCGTTTTATTTTGTCTAAAGCATCTTTTAATATGGACCAAAACACATGTTCTCTATGGCAATAACTTATCGAGACCAATCGTTATATGGGCCTGACCACTGACCTGCGATGTAGCAGCCTGTGGGCAGTTTAGACCAATAGCGTGTTGCCACGTCACAGGTTGTGACGTCAGACGTGTGACGTGGCAACGCGCTGTTGTTCAAAATTGCCCACAGGTTGCGACGTCGCAGGTCAGTGTTCAGGCCCATATTAACAGTGGTCTCTTGCTATAACATGTCTATCTTGTTTATGTATCGTATATGGTAGAGCCTGTAGGCTGCTTCTTATAGACTTATAGATAAGTTCTACAATATGCAAGTTTGTATGTATGTCCTACAAAGACTGTAACTTCTCTACGATAAAAATCTTTCAATAGACAATGAGAATATCATTTTAGTTATAGTATGCATCTAGTTTTTACCAAAAAAACAAATCCAATTTATTTTACAAGTAAAGTTACTTTATCCAAGTGTGCAAAATAGGCAGAACAGATAGAATGTATAAAAAGTAAAGTCCCCCTCTCAGACTTTCGATCTATAGAGCAGATGATGTAAAGGTCATCTGTTTCTATGGCCCACGGTTAACGAGGGTGTCGTGTGGCCAGCACAACGTCCAAGCGCTATAGTTTCCCTGATTTCAGGTTATCCATTAGACTTTGGTGGACCCAGAGGCGCCCTCAAAGTCCCGAAATTAAAAATCCCATTCGATACCGAGATTTGAACCCGAAACCCTCCGGTTCGGAAACTACGCGCTTTACCACTCAGCCCACGCGGAGCAGGAAATCAAATTTTATACTTATAATACCAATGTAATGGAAATCAGTATTAGATCCAGCTGCTGGTCCATTTTATTGAGATAAGACTGTTGATGCTAGTTTAGGTTACACCTTTTCTAATTCTTTAATTTTATCTAGAAAAGAAATGCTGCTACAAATTATATACCTAATCACACTATATGAAGTAGCTACAAACGTCTCAACATCTGGCTCTTTAGTTACGAGAGAAGCATTGTGACTTCACCATAGGTAGCGACCATCTACATACGGTTATTTCACTCATCAAAGTAACAGCACTGTTAGTAATAATGATGCAGAGAGTTAGTCAAGCACAAGGGAGATAATCATGCAGAAAAATACTAAATATACTTATGAACAAATTAATATACAAAGAAAGGCACATATTCCCATGCAGCCACATGCTGTAAGACCCCAAAGCCGAATGCATACATAGGCATAAACATGCAGCCTTAGAGAATACGGTGACCAAAACATCAAAATGAACTCATTAAGATATATCAGTAAATAAAAAAAAAAGATTTTTTTTTTTACTAATCCAAAGACAGACAAGCATACAGACTAAAAGACAGAAGACAAACCTGCACACTCGGAAGCAGAGCATGGAAACCGATAAAACAAAGCCAGGAGATAGTCGTCAAAGTCCTCCTCAATGTACGGCAGCGTGCGAACATCGTCGGTCTCCATTGCATCTTGTTCATCTCAGCAGTGCTGCAAGAAGCTGTCCCTTGGACTCACCAAATACATCCTAGAGTCAACAAGAAGCTGGGACCCCGCGTCACTAGCTCTCTACATGAGTGCTGGAAAGTTTGTTGGAGTCACAGGACGCGTGATGTCACTTATTGAACAAACACTCTCAAAGTTTTCCAAATGGAAATTCACTAACACCCATGTGTCTGTTTTAGTGACTGCACTTCATAGAGAAAATAAAACTTAGATAAAATCAGCAAAACCGTTCAGGAATGGAGGGAGAAGAGAGAGAGGGAGAGCGAGAGAGAGAGGGAGGAAGGAGTGAGAGAGAACAAGAGCGATAGATCGCCACACTCAATGACACAATTTGAAACCCTCTAGTTCCAATTGTAGAAAGGAGATCTAGACACAAAAGCATACCAGTTAAAAACAATTAATTGAACCAATATTTACATTTTCCCACGATGGAATTAAAGTCAACAAAGTTGTCAAAAAAGTCATAATTAATAGACCGGTAGAAGAAAAAAAACTTGTTTAATCCAACAATGTCTGAATTACTGTTGCAAATTTCTAGCTCCAAGAGTATATTTTTATATATCAAATAATAAATAATACACACCTGGCTCTATTTACAAATACTGATCAATAAATCCTAAGTATTAAACAAACAATACACCTTCGATTTGCTCCACACGAAAATTCCATTACGTCTAGATCTAGTTCTAATGTGCGTGAAATTTTCACACATGGAAACAACACTCGGTCATCTATGTAGAAAGAACAACAACCCGACACAAAGCACGATCTCGGCGGAAATAAAAAGTGTAAAAGTTGTTTCCCCTGTCTCAATGTCTCGCTATCATGGAAGGCATTACATGTATAGAGAATCTTTCATATTCTTTGATTATGCGCACGTGCTTGTGTTCTGACACCCTGCTCCAGCGCAGTCATATTCTAGATAATTTTTTTTTTAATGAAGCGAGCCTTTCAAGTCGGTCCATGGAAGAACCATTAGACAAGCAATAGATGATATTAACATAGCCTCGGCACTTGGAAGGAGCTCATCTAGTACCTACGGCGTGAATATTTTAACTGTGTCCTAATTATCGATTCGTACAAAATATTGGAGAGTTCCACGATAAACTTAACAATGTCAAGTACACTATATTAAACTTTAATGTTGCCAACTAAAAAAACATTTTAAAAAATGCTAAAAACGGAAGAATTTAGAAAATTTGATTCTACAGTGCTAAAAAAACTGCACAATACAAGTTGTTTATTTAAAGAAATTTCTCCTTCATAAAGCTGGTGACCTTTTGTAAGAGTATATACTTCGCTATTAATAACTAATCAATGTTAGATACAACAGGATTTAAAAAAAAATGTACCACGCCCCAATCCACCAGCCCCTGAGAAAAAAAATCCTAGTTAAGCCCATGTATAACTTTACATTAGATATGGATAAACTGACAAATTTCTAGGGAAAGTGGTTGGAGCCGTTTTTCAAGATCCGTGTCCACCCAACAAGGTCAGTTTTGAACGTGAAGAGTTTGCAAGCTAATAAGAGGACTTGTAATAATTCTTTTTACTTTTAAACTAAACAAAAAAAAAAAAAGCGTATCAAAACTTCGATTTTTTTTTCTGTGTACCAGATACACCAGGAAACTAGCAAATTCCTTTTTCCGCCACTGATAAACATCTCTAATAAATTAGGTTTCAGTAACATTCAAGGTAAAAACGCTAGAGTCTAGAGCAGAGGTTCTCAACCTTTTAAGCTCGGCGACCCCCTTTTTACAATCCCCCACTCTGCCGCGACCCCCCCCCCGCTCGCGCACACAGCAACAGAAGAATAGACTTTTTTCGATGGTCTTTGGCGACCCCTGGCAAATCGTCAATCGACCCCCGAGGGGGGTCGCGACCCACAGGTTGAGAACCCCTGGTCTAGAGGATGACACTGATGCAAATGGTTATGCTAAGTGGAACATGTCACACGATCAACAAAAGTAAGAGGTCATTCTAGTCACGTGGCAGGAGCAAAGCAAATGCAGGCTCACTTCTTAAGGTAACCAAGTGACACATAGTAGGACCCTAGCGTTAACAGGGATTGTATGCCCTTCAACTCGTTCTGAAATTGTGTTCATAGTTTGTGTTCAATCTTTTGATGAGCTTCTAATTGAGCAATTAAACTTCTTATTTCATTAAAATGAATTCTGTTTGTTGTTGTTTTTTTCACCGAAACCCAGGCGTTCTTTGAACTTTGGGTCCTTCGGATTTAACTTCTGAGTAGATCCAGACGTATTCACACCTTAGTTCTAGCGTAACTGGAGGTTTAAGTATAGTCTATAAAATACGACAAATATAGCTACGTAAAGGGGCGTGTATACTTGGACGTTTTAGGAGAGGATGGTTTTAGCACTGGACGTTTTAAGAGACGAAGGTTTTAGCAATGGACGTTTTAAGAGACGAAGGTTTTAGCACTGGAAGTTTTAAGAGAGGAAGGTTTTAGCAAGGGACGTTTTAAAAGACGAAGGTTTTAGCAAAGGACGTTTTAAGAGACGAAGGTTGTAGCACTGGACGTTTTAAGAGACGAAAGTTTTAGCAATGGACGTTTTAAGAGAAGAAGGTTTTAGCAATGAACGTTTTAAGAGACAAAGGTTATAGCACTGGACGTTTTAAGAGACGAAGGTTTTAGCAATGGACGTTTTAAGAGACGAAGGTTTTAGCACTGGACGTTTTAGGAGACGAAGGTTTTAGCACTGCACGTTTTAGGAGACGAAGGTTTTAGCACTGGACGTTTTAAGAGAAGAAGGTTTTAGCAATGAACGTTTTAAGAGACAAAGGTTTTAGCACTGCACGTTTTAAGAGACGAAAGTTTTAGCAATGGACGTTTTAAGAGAAGAAGGTTTTAGCAATGAACGTTTTAAGAGACAAAGGTTTTAGCACTGGACGTTTTAAGAGACGAAGGTTTTAGCAATGGACGTTTTAAGAGACGAAGGTTTTAGCACTGGACGTTTTAAGAGACGAAGGTTTTAGCAAAGGACGTTTTAGGAGACGAAGGTTTTAGCACTGGAAGTTTTAAGAGACGAAGGTTTTAGCAAAGGACGTTTTAGGAGACGAAGGTTTTAGCACTGGAAGTTTTAAGAGACGAAGGTTTTAGCAAAGGACGTTTTAGGAGACGAAAGTTTTAGCACTGGACGTTTTAGGAGACGAAAGTTTTAGCACTGGACGTTTTAGGAGACGAAGGTTTTAGCACTGGACGTTTTAGGAGACGAAAGTTTTAGCACTGGACGTTTTAGGAGACGAAGGTTTTAGCACTGGACGTTTTAGGAGACGAAAGTTTTAGCACTGGACGTTTTAGGAGACGAAGGTTTTAGCAAAGGACGTTTTAGGAGACGAAGGTTTTAGCACTGGAAGTTTTAGGAGACGAAGGTTTTAGCAAAGGACGTTTTAGGAGACGAAGGTTTTAGCACAGTGATAATCAATCAATCAGTAAACTCGACATTTGGTTACCAGGGAGGGTGCATACACTCTGCACGCTTTGGACCATCTTGGTATAACCAGGTGGGTACAAATCTCACCCCCAGGTGGACACAGGCTCGCATTAAAGTTTCTTGGACGCCCACACAAAGTAACCTTCTCCTGTTTAAATCTAGGTCTAGAAAATAACACTGATGTCCTGGATCCGAACTTCACATAGTTGGTTTTTTTACAGACATTCCATGAAAAAAATAAAAGATGTTTAAAAAAAAAAAAAAGAAGCCGAAAACTAAACCACAGTGTTGGAATCATGACCAATGCAGGCCTAAACCAGAGATGACCTAAACCTAAACAGTGTCATCTTCCCTGTGTCCAAGTCCAATCGTTATTTGGTTGTCAATCTAGTTGCTAAAATTCAATATGCACGTGCATTAATTTCGACTCTTACACCTTCTTGATCTGGACATTTTCAATCTGTTTACCTTCTTGATCTGGACATTTTCAATCTGTTTACCTTCTTGATCTGGACATTTTCAATCTGTTTACCTTCTTGATCTGGACATTTTCAATCTGTTTACCTTCTTGATCTGGACATTTTCAATCTGTTTACCTTCTTGATCTGGACATTTTCAATCTGTTTACCTTCTTGATCTGGACATTTTCAATCTGTTTACCGAAATGCTGCTTGTACAAACAAACACCGTGTGGACAACTATTTTGAGAAATTCATAAGAAAGCTAAAAAGATTTTTTTTAATATTTGTAATCGCGCAGATTTATTGTTATTCTAGATCTATTACGAATTATAAAAATACAAATTATACAAAATGTATGACTGATGGAAACAAATTGATTTAACTACGCTTAATATAAGCTTCTTTTTTTTTAAAGTATTTTTTTTAAGGGTATGACGACTTATATCCTAATAAGTGACTGTTTGCGTACCTCGACTTTCACATTCAAAATAGTCAGGCTATTGAGCGGCATTAGGGCCATATGACTGGTCCATACGATCATTCTTACTTGAGCCTTCCTGACCTATTAACGATGTTTATATCTACGCTAGCTTTTTTTTTTATTTTTAAAGGACAAAAAGACAGATAGCGTTGGACGTAATCATCTTCTTTTTTGAAGTAACGTCTGTATTATATAAGATAAGAAGAAGATAGTTTAGGAGTTGTACTCAGTCCAGTCGTAAATGTTTCACGTCATTTATTCATTTAT
Organism: Biomphalaria glabrata; assembly: GCF_947242115.1. NCBI lineage: Eukaryota > Metazoa > Mollusca > Gastropoda > Planorbidae > Biomphalaria > Biomphalaria glabrata. Next base: position 966,757 of record NC_074728.1, read on the forward strand.
ATAAATCAATCATAGGCCAATGTTTAGCATTCGAATCGCAAAATTTATTTGAGCTTTTTACTTAAAGTCACATTTTTTTTTTTAATCTGCCTTGTTATTGGCTTAGCTAACTTTGCAATGTAGACAAAAGTGTCCAAGAAAGCGATTACGTCTCTATATCTAGATGATAATTAAAATATCTTAAAATGTTGTTGTAACTCCAGTGCTGGACTGATAGGGTTTTAATGTGAATGGACAAGGAACAGTATGACATAACACACCCATGTTATGGTCCTGTGATCGAAAGCCTTGACGGACGAGAGACAGTGTGTATGAAAGGGCCGGACAGTCCAGGACAGCAAGCACGGTACGATGCGAATGGTCGAGAGAACGTAGCTGTACTAGTTCAGGAGTAGACAGAGAGACTTGTGTGTTTAAGACAGCAGTTCTGAAAGTAGGCCTACAACAAATCATTTGAAGCTAGTGTACTCAACTGTGTAGCATTAGCTGTTGATGTTTTTGTGATTAAACTACCACACTATTGTTGGAACTCTTGTTGTCGTTTTGAGTTAGATCTGTTGTGTTGAGCAATGTTTAACAGAAAGCCTGGTAGAGAAGATCGTTAAAATATATTCAATTATATCTCTACATCTAGATGTTCCTTCGACAATTCTGTGCATTCTCATTATGGTTGGACCTGCATAGCCTGGATTGTAAACCCTTTAAACCGGCGTTTCTCAAACTGCGACAAAAAAGAGGATGGGGGTAGGGAAGACGGTCAAAAGGGGTAACAAAAAAAAAAACGATTTATTTTCATTGTAGTTATCAATCCATGTTGGAATGTGTCAAATGACATTAATACCCAAGTTTAAAACGAGGTTATGTTATTTAATGTTATGTTATGTATGTATGTGTGTGTGTATATATATGTATGTGTGTGTGTGAGAGAGAGAGAGAGAGAGAGAAAAAGCAACGTAAAAATGTTTGTCAAATGTTTTCCATGTTTCGGATGTTCCTACAGAGTTGAAGACAATTTACTTCCTAGTCCAAACTTCCCGCAGGATTACGGGGGATGGGAGAGGCCAGGGTTTGAACCCGGGATCATCGATAAGTCCGAACGACAGTCCAGCGCGCAAACCGCACGACCAGGCAGCCATAGGTGGAGGAATCTCGTTAAAATCACAGGTTTCGAAAGGCTGCTAATGGTCTCAATAAAATAATTCAAGATTAAAATGTTTGACCCTTTGCAGTACCCCAGGGCATTCTCATTGATACAACGCTTTTCAACCTTGTCTTTCTGTTTTTTTCAACATACACACAATCGGACCTAAAACAACATCCAGTGTTTCTTTTCCAATTTTTAGCTCCCAAATAACGTTTGTTTTATTGTTTTATTTATTTATTTGTGGGAAGCGTGGTCGAGAACTTGAACTTGGCTTGGCTTGGCTACCTAGAAGGGGGCTCGAGGTTCGACACCCGACTCGGGCAGATGTGTTTACTTGAGCGCCTAAAGGCAGCACGGAAAACCAACTCCTAGATAACCCCCCCCCCCCCAACAAGTCCACATATGAGATTGGACCAAAGCGCTCTGAGCATGCTATAAGCATGAAGGTAGCGCTATATAAAAGCTATAATATATATATTTCAAGCAATAGTCCGCTGCATTGAAATTCCCTTAGAAAAGAATTCTGAATAAGTCCTAACCCCAGGGGTACATGTACACCAAGTTGAGAAACCTTGTATTGCATTCTAGTATTAGCGTTCGCTCGAGCAGCGGTCGATAATACATTGAGAACATCAGTGAGAGTCGGTCAAAGGGGAGTAGCTGTCGTTATCAAATTAGAATAGGCACAATGTATTATCAAATAATGTTATTACTAAAACAAAAAATAAAAAAAGGCATTTAAGCAATACTCCCCCAGGTACAGCGTCAGAATAATCGTGCCCATTGTCTATAGAGTCCATTAAGCAAGGCAATTCACTATTTGGAGTGACCAACACAACTGACCTCATTAAGATAAGAGCCCAATACAAATAATTATCTAAGGCCCTTTTAACGGCCACGCTGCGGTACTCCCCGTCCGGGGTGATCGTCAAACGCGGTCACTTTATCTCGAGGGCCGGGAGGTGTGGGTTCTCAAAAAAGAGGATGACCTCACTTGTGGTGAGGGGACTGGGAGGTTGGGGGCTGAAGCTACGGAGGAGATAGTTTAGATCAATTTGGGGATATCGATAAAGATGTGACATTCCCAGGAAGCTTAGTTTTCTGCGGAATTTCATGTAGAGCCGAGGCATTGGGATACATTTTCCTGGGTATCATCATGTAGCTACACCGTACACGTCCATATACATCTATGGCAGGGGTTCTCAACCTGTGGGTCGCGACCCCTTTGGGGGGGGGGGTCGAATGACGATTTGCCAGGGGTCGCCAAAGACCATCGAAAATATGGATTGTTTTTGTCTATTCTTCTATTGCTGTGTGTGTGTGTGAGGGTTGGGGGGGGGGGGGTCGCGGCATAGTGAAGGATCGTAAAAAGGGGTCGCCAATATTAAAAGGTTGAGAACCGCTGATCTATGGTCTATCTTTAAAAGTATTTTTTTTACATGTCAAATGACAACTGAATATATAATTTTAAAAACATTCAAAAAGCTATTTTGAAATTACGACATGATGATTTGGCTTTTATTTCAACGTAGATATCCACATTTGCACAAGATTTGACTTTTTCTAAAGACTACAAGTATGAGATTTTCATCTATTCCGGAAAAACTATAAATAGCTAGCTAGTACCCGGTGAAAAGAATAAAGGAAAAGTAGATAAGCTGTTTTTAACTCTTTCTCTCCGTAATGATTTTTCTCGTTCCGATAGTATTATTCGTTTTTGCTCATTTTGCATTTCACTAACCTGTTCTGATTAAACTTTAATAACTTTTTGGTTTGTCATCAGAAAATGTTATACTTGGTATTGAATTATAAGGAGAAAACATGCTCTTTTTACACAACACAAATTATTATTATAGCTTTTATATAGCGCTACTTTCATGCTTATAGCGCTTTTGGTCCAATCCCTTTTGTGGACCAGTGGGGGGAAAGGAAGGGGGTATCTAGGAGTTGGATTTCCGTGCTGCCTTTAGGCGCTCAGTAAACACAACTCTGCCCGAGTCAGGTGTCGAACCTCGAGCCCCCTTGCAGGTAGCCAAGCCAAGCCAAGTTCAAGCGTAACTGGCCTCTCGGCCACGCTTAAAGTGTATACATCTACTTTGAAATCCAAAATCAACGTAGTTTAATGGGAGTCAAATCAACGTTGGCATCGTCAATTAGGAGAGAAAGAGTTAAATTTTCTAGGCTCTTTCGTTTAAAGATTTTTTTTTTTTAAATTTTAGTCAGAGCACCACTGAAGGTAAACTTAGCGTCCTTGACATTGTCCAGGTTATCGTGTACCCAAAGCTCATCGCTAGTTTTAAAATGTAAATAAATAATCAATGGTTAAAAACCTAAGGTAATAGATTAAACATAAGTTGAATACCCATTTAAACCCAATAACCGATGCTCTCTATGGCTGCTCTATATGGCATACAAACACTAATACAAGATACGAAGCTCATTTCAAAGCTTAAAAAAAAAAAAAGAAATTCTGAGAACGCAATCATTATGTCCGGGACCGGAGAACAGGTAAACCCCGACAGTAGTTTCTTCTAATTAACGCCTTTACCTGAGTGAGAAGCCATGGGAGAGGCTTGAAATTAGGCGGCAGGCCTCTTTCAGCTCTGATATAAACCAGGGTACTTCAAACAAGCCATCATAAGAATTTTGCGAAGGGGTTTCAATTTGGTCAAGAAATAGACAAGAGCTGATGAAAGAAACGTTCATGAACATGAGGTTTCTCAAGCATGAACATTTTGTGACTCTACCCGGAGATGATATTTCCTTAGACACACGAGTTTTCAATTAATGTCAAAGATTACATGATAAAAGAATGACATGAATATTTTAAAACTCATCATTCAAATTCTTGATGTGTATTTGAATGAGTAATTAATAACAAGCAAATTAAAAAAAAAAAACAAAGCTTATATTAAGTATATCAATTAGTTAAATTTGTAATAAGCCTCAGACGAGAACATATAAAGGGGACTAATTCAGCTTATACCACCACTTCAGTCAAGTACTATTTCTCTTCATTAGAAACAGGACTAATTCAGCTTATACCACCACTTCAGTCAAGTTCTATTTCTTTCCATTGTTTGAGATACCGGACAAAGTAATTTATTACCAATAATTAATTAGCTAATTGGCTATTTTCTTAATTGATTCTTGAGTTGTCAGGGAAAAAGAAATAATTGTGCAAAATGTCAGCTTCGCCAGACAGACAGACAAACAGACAGACTGCGTTGATATAAGCTTTGTAATTAAGATAAAAGCTATTTAAATTAATCTTGGGACAAGAGGCAAATGCTTAAGAACAGCTGCACAATGATGCATTACTGTGAGCGCTATAATGGGTGGGCCACTTATCTTTGAGATTTCTTTTTTTAGGTTAGGTATACGTCACTTCCCTCAACAATAATGAAAGCAAATCTAGATCTAACCAATCGTATGGCTTCGTCCTGTTAGTAGCTGTTAGGCTTAGTGACGGCCTAGTCCATAGATATGGTACAGTTTTTAACACACATACACACATATACATTTATGTATTTATTTATTTATATGTACCCAAAAAGTAAATAGTTCGTGTGTCGGACTGATTCTAACAAACTGGTCAATGTAGTCTAGGCTACGTGTAGTCGGTCATGACAAGACGACCACTCGATAGTGTTTGTTGTGTGTTGAGTGGTCAGGCGAGAAAATACTGCCATGGTTAGTCAAGCGTATTTTTTTTCTTCCGCTTACAAGATCAAGATCTAACTGCATAGATCTAGATCTATTTCTTTTACGACATTGTAAACTTTACAGTATGGTTTTCCGTTATACTGTAAGTCAATGGATTAAATGTATAGGTTTGTGTGACGTCAAATAGAAGCTTGGTGAAAAATCCATTTTGGATGAGCATAAAAATTACGCCAGAAAAACATCAATTACTAAGCAATTATTGAAAATAAAACCAAAAGAATAATATATTCGTTTTCTGTAAATCAAGACACATATATACAACATTTTCAAAACCATCGGAGTTTCCTTTAAAGTGCACATCAGTGTAAGGAATACTACGCGTTGAATGACGATACATATCGGCTCAAGGTTCTACTGAGAGGCAGGGACGCTAACGTGCTACATCCGTAAGATATTCTCATATTGCTAGAGGCATCGGAGGGTGGAGATGAAAGCATCAGGAATGAGAGCGAATGGACCTCATTCACCAATCGTAAACAAGCAAACATTTAGCCACGTGATTCTCTATCTCTTCTATACAAATTACGGTCTAATTTTAATACACAATGGCTATCACGTGACAGTTTTTTTCCCGTTGTTTTATTAATATTATCACGTGACTAAATCCCACACAAAAGATAAGGGATGGATTTGTCAGAGAGAACGTGTAGAAACACAACGCAATAATAGAACGAGACAGACAGACAGACAGAATGTCAGTATAATATCCTCATTTGACAGCAAGATCAAGATTTTAACTCATGGCATCTCATTTTATATCTTGGCATACCCAACAGATTTCTTGGTATATCTGAACCCAATCCATACTCAGCTCGTGATCAGAAAGGTTTTTGAGAACCTCTCTACTAGTGTGTGCCGATCGTGCGATTGTATAAGTTCATGATCCATGCCCCGAGTTCCCCTCCTCCGCACCAGGAGGCGAAAGGGAATGGAGAGAGAAAGGAGAAAAAAAAAAGGCGACATATGAGGGAGGCCCGGTAGCTCCAGGAGAGAGGAGAGACAGAATACACGATAACATTCGCTACATTTAGTGATGGCCTAAGTAAAAAATAGTTATGGTCATCAAAACCAAAACACTAGCTTAAAGAATTAGTTTAATATTTACGACTGAACTGAATACAACGTCACCTACGAACATGCAAGACCTATTGTAATAGTTTTTTTGTTAAATTTTAAATAAGCAACAGTATTGCAAATAGGTCAGGAAGGTTCAAGTAAGAAAGCTTGTATGGACCAGTCACAGGGTCCCCAATGTCGCCCCAATCTATATATATATATATATATATATATATATATATATATATATAATTCTCTTCATGGTTCAACAGTTTGGACACCAAGAAGTAAAGGAAACATCCATTTTTTTATTTCTGCAAGTCGGATTAGAGTTACCCCACGTAACTTGAGCGGCGAAAAAAAAAAGAGGGGGGGGGGAGAACTAGTACTATATAATATTGAATATGAAAGTCGAGGTATGTAAACAGTAACCATTTTGGATATAGTCATCATACTGTTTTAAAAACAACATGAAATAGAGAAGACACAGTGTAAAGTGTCCAACGTGGAAGGAGGCACTCCGCCAAACAATAATGTCAAAGTAAACACTTGTTTGCTAAAACACAAGCTGTTGGTTTGAAGTTTCCACACAAATGTCTAACAGTTTTAACATTTAATGACGCCAGAGAATAGGATTTCCTGTAATTAAAATGTCAAAATCAATGGTCTCATCTTACTAAGTGCGAAGGGAGCCATTTAAAAACTTACAATTCTTAATGATTTAATTACTTTTAGTAGTGTGCTTTAATTATTAACCGCCATACCATTGTTGTAAATATTGACCTGAAGTGTACTATTGGTACTACCACCATTTATGTCCCTTAGTGAATGGGTCACTCCCCTTCCCATCCTGACTATTGTCCTTAGTATTGTTGGTGAGTACAGGACACAGCTGCATACATTGTTAGTGATGAAAGACTAAGGTTTAGTACTTCTTGTTATCTTCCTATAGATCTAGATCGACATTTGATTAACACCATCGTTAGTGAAATCAATCAATTTATAGATGCTTAAGGATAGAAAACTAAAAGAATAAAGTAGCATTAATACATTACACAATGAACCATAATTTACAATTAGACAACGTAAAGACTATTTCTTATTCCAAATGCTAGGACAAATGTATACAAATGCTCCTTCTTCCCTAGTGCTATTAGAGCATGGAATGGGTTGCCTGAATCAGCCAGGAAAACCAATGACTTGGCAGAGTTTAAGTTACTCATTACCATGCCTGACTGGATTGACACATGAAACGCGTAGGTTTTTATTATCTTTTCTTTTGAAGTAACGTTTTGTAACTTATAAGATAAGACTTTTGAGTTTTGAGTTTTTGGTACATCGGCACAATTTAGGCCATGTCGTGCCCGTAATACATTTGAGGCAATAGTCAATCAGTCGATATAGACTACTGTTCAGATCATAACAAAGGCGTCTAACCGCTAATGGAAATTTTCACGATAAACTCAACAATGTCAAGGATGCTGAATTGAACTTTAATGTTGCCAACTAAATAAAACCTATAAATTTAAAAAAAAGCAACATAGCTTGTAAACACCGCCTTATTCTGCACACCGGAAACACCAAATAGATTGCTAGTTATGGATGTTCATCCATATATGAAAATCCCCAACGTGTGAAGGTGGGAACTTTCGAGATATAGTTCAGTGCTTCATCTTTGTATTGAAGTAACGTCTGTATTTTGTAAAATATGAATTTGTTTCAAGGATTCCCTTATTATGCCTTATACCTGTTTATAATGGATCTAAGATTTATCACGAGTATGACCTGCTCTAATATTTATCAAGAAGAATGACACTAGACCAGCGGTTCTCAACCTTTTAATCTCGGCGACCCCATTTTACAATCCCCAACTCTACAACGACCCCCCCCCTCACACACACACACACAAACAGCAATAAAAGAATAGACAAAAAACAATCCATATTTTCGATGGTCTTAGGCGACCCCTGGCAAATTCTCAATCGACCCCCAAGGGGGTCGCGATCCACAGGCTGAGAACCCCTGTACTAGACTGACATTTTAAAACTAGTTTTCATGGAATCTCCAGCTCAAAATTAGCGACAGATTCCAAAACGTTTTGATATAACGCCTGTGGAATATGCAGCTTCCAATTTCTTAAAGTTCAGAGCAATAATTTCGAGGCGACATCAGGATATTACTTTTGTAAAGCGCATTTATCTCTTTTGTGGACTGGGGGGGGGGGGGGATGACCTTTAGGCACTCAGCAAACACAGCTCAGCTCGAGTGGGCATTCGATGAGGATTTATGCCACTAAGACACATATCCCATTAAGAAAAGTGTGAAGAAACAAGCTCCTGTAATTTTAAAGTGACTTTAATTGTAAAGAATTTAATAGAAACGTATGTACAAGGCTGACATTTATATACAAGCAACACCCCACTAGATGTTCTTTCCTTCTCCTTGTTTTCAACACACCCGTGACTTCACGCCAAGTCCCCTAACTCCCAGGTACCCAACACTTGACCGTGTGTCACGGTTGACCACACATAGTAACCGTGCCACAAGACAGTTAAATGTTTTAATTATTCTAATAGATCACTTAGTGAATGTACGAGTCCCGGACAATGCTACTCAACCTAAATGTAGCGCTCGGGCGGAAACGGTCGTTAGAGGAGACGATTTGGCCAATAGGGAAGCTAATTGCCTTTGCAATGGCGGGAAACAGCTGGAACAAAAGATACTTGATATTACTTACAAATGATTACTTTGTTGTTTCTACAATGAAAATTAAAAAAGAAAAAGGTAGGCGCAGTTCTACTCTGAAAGTCACTAATAACACTTTTGCTTCTGACCATCTCTCACCCCTCCCTGTCTTTGTGCCAGGAGTAGAGTCTCTTTCAATGAAATTGGACCAAAAGCGCTCTGAGCATGCTATAAGCATGAAAGTAGCGCTATATAAAAGTTATAATAATAATAATAATAATAATAATATTAATGGAAGAAAGACCCAACAAACATGTCACTATCCATACACCGTTCCTAAAAGCTCTTTTTTTTTTATGGCAGACACATGCACGGCTGATGTGGTACAGAGAAGGAATATGGGGGAGTCTCCCTGATGTGCTCGGCCACTGGCCTCGGTTCTATAATCCGAGCGCCTTGGGATATGAGCCATCGGTAATAAGGATGTAATCATTGACATCTGTTTGAGCCTTTCCTAGACAGACGTTTGTTCAGACAGGCAGTTGGAGGCAAGATTCCATAGACACAAGAGTTCCAAGAGTCTTAGACTCAACTCGTAGGTCATCAGTGTATATATAACAACGAGATGCCCTTGTACCTTAGCGAACTGATGACTCCATATGTCCCCCAGAGAGCCCTGCGCTCAATGGACTCAACGCTTTTAGTAGTGCCACGTTTCTCCCTCAAAAGCTACGGTCTGCGGGCTTTTTCAGTGCACGGACCAAAGGTTTGGAACTCACTCCCCATTGATCTCAGACAGACAACATGCTACACCACTTTTATGAAGAACATTAAGAACATTAACATACCTATCTGTTTAAAACTTTTTTAGATTAACTGTCATCCTAGCTGTCGTGTTTGTAATGTTATTACAGCGCCTTGAGCCTACATTTTGTCTGTTAACAGCGCTTTATAAATAAAATTATTATAATTATTATTATTATAAATAGAAAGAAGATGAAGAACACATGAAATTCAACGAGGGCGTTGTGCAAAACTGTGTATTTGTGTATGGTTTGGAAACATTGTTATTAGGGCAGTGGCTATAAGCAATCTTCTGCCTGCAAAACGCTCCCAATAGGCGAGCGTCTCACAAAGCTTGAGACCGGTGGATCAGTTAACACTGACAGGAGAAGAGACGAATCACAGTAATTAGCGCCTAAACCAGTAAGCCTCGGATAGAAGGGGCTGGCTAGATTAGGATGGGCGCCTATTGAACAGAAGGGAAACCATGAATTTAAACCTTCCCTGCCTTGCGTCCAAAGCATACATGGGAAAAACTTTTGAGAACCAACGATGGGGAATAATAAGCAATATTTTAAAAATACTTTTTTGTTTAAAAAATAAAAAAAGCTTATTTATGGGAAAGAGCTGCAAATGTACAGATATATCTTTCAATACTGAAAGATTTATTTTCCCGTATATTGTCAAACAAAATTAATTGATTTGTTTTTATTTTATTGATTCATGTTTTGTTGGGTACAATGAATAATTTGTGCAAAGTGTCAACTCGATTCTAGAATGGGGAATGGGAGAAATAACGTGAACAAAATTTGTACCAGACAGACAGAGTGAGTTGATATTTATGAAAAAATAAGTCGCTGACCCTCAGTGCTACATTATTTGTAGCTACATTCTAGCAGATTCGAAGACACTGCTGTTCCCAAACTGTATCGATCTCTGCCGTTCCTTTTGGAACTAACAGCCACGCTTTATTCATAGCTGGTGTCAATGCTCTCATCTACTGCAAGCACATTAACTTTTTGTGGCAGAGAATGCCTATCAAGAGTGGTGATTTGTAGTCATGGTGGGCGGGCAGAGGAGGGAGTCACGTGATCTACAAAATAAACCATACAAGAGAGAGAGAGAGAGAGAGAGAGAGAGTCAACAACATAGTCAAAGGTAATATCTAAAAACAAAGAATTATTCGCTATTATGGTAACCAGTCAAAAGTAATATCTAGAAACACTAAGAAATTATTCGCTATTATGGTAACCAGTCATATTAATATCTAGAAACACTAAGAAATTATTCGCTATTATGGTAACCAGTCAAAAGTAATATCTAGAAACACTAAGAAATTATTCGCTATTATGGTAACCAGTCAAAAGTAATATCTAGAAACACTTAGAAATTATTCGTTCTTATGGCAACCAGACGCTAATATCATCTAAAAAAAAAAAAAAAAAAACGAAGAATTATTCGCTATTAAGGTAACCAGTCAAAGGTAGTACCTAACAAAAACGAAAAATTATGCGCTTTTATCTACCAGTTGTTTATATATATATATATATATATATATATATATATATATATATATATATATATATATATAGAGAGAGAGAGAGAGAGAGAGAGAGAGAGAGAGATAGATAGATAGATAGATAGATAGATAGATAGATAGATAGATAGATAGATAGATAGATAGATAGATAGATAGATAGATAGATAGATAGATAGATAGATAGATAGATAGATAGATAGATAGATAGATAGATAGATAGATAGATAGATATCAGTTCAGATTTCAACTGTTAAAACATGAGACAAAACACTGGGACATTCCTAATGCTAATGATCATATTTACAGCTTGAACTAATTGTAGTGTACAGGATATTAAAGATGACAAACACATTGCGGAGTATTCAAGAAACAACAGATGTAAGAAAACAAAGTTTGTAGAGCTCAAAGAGACGAGGTTTGGATGTTTTCTGAAGTACTGGCTTTGTGTTAGACGTTCAAAGATACAGAAGAACAGTTTTTGTTTGTTTCTTGCTTTGATCATTGATTTTGATCACCTTCATTTATTTGAACTTTCAAATAATAAGGTACTATGAATAATAAGGCACTTTGAACAAAAAGGTACTTTGTTCATTAAGGTAATTTGAACAATATGGTACTTTGAATAATAAGGTACTTTGAATAATAAGGTACTTTGAACAATAAGGTACTTTGTTCAATAAGGCACTTTGAACAATAAGGCACTTTGAACAATATGGTACTTTGAACAATAAGGTAATTTGAATAATAAGGTACCTTGAATAATATGGTTCTTTGAATAATAAGGTACTGTGAATAATAAAGTACTTTGAAACATTATGTCTCTATTTCTAATTGTTAATCAAATGTACAAAGACAAATTCTACACTTCAAAAGTTTGAATTCACAAGCATCCATTGGTAAGAGAGTTCATATGTTGTAATAATGGAAGGAGGTTTTCAATTAGTACGCTAGACGCCAAACTTTGCCATACACCTATGTGCTACAGCAGTGTTTTTCCCAAATTAGGTTCCGCGGAACCGTAGTGTTCCTCGCGCGGAACCGTAGTGTTCCGCGAGGCCTGCATAGGTGTTTCATGAGCTACTTGAATAATTAACTAGTAGGCAACGACCACAAAAAAAAAATTTAGCAAAGTGTTCCGCTAAATGTGGGAAGTGCTCCGTAGCTTGGGAAACACTGTGCTACAGCAATCATTACACTCTTGTCTAGTGGGAAATAACATTACTACCCAGCCCAGTCTGTCCAACCAAACGGCCTGACCATCCATCCTAACTAATGCCCGACCAAACAGCTAGACAATCAATACATCGATGGGTCAACTTACTGGTCATCTCCCTTAGGTCATCCTCGTCGATATCCTGGGCTTCGTGGTGGACCAAAGCTTTGGTCTTCAGACTGCGGGAGCCTCTGCCTTCCGACTTCATTGTCCAGTGACTTCTGTGCCGCTCCTCTGCGCAACTTTCAGGCGACTCGTTCTTATCGCCATTCATGATCAAATCACGCACGCCTGCAGTTCATTGAAGTCAATTCTAAACAATTGGTAAAGGTCAGCAACCCAACATCAGGGCAACAAACGGAAATCTTCAATGCTCTGTTGTTTATCTCTTATCCTAACAGCACAGAAACATACACGAAATGTCCACAAATAACCAGATACACGAAATGTCCACAGATAACCAGATACACGAAATGTCCACAGATAACCAGATACACGAAATGTCCACATATAACCAGATACACGAAATGTCCACAGATAACCAGCAAACATGAATTTTAAAAAAGCTTTAGAAAAAATTAAATCTAACTTAAAATATTAACTACCTATTGATGTCTTTTCTTTTTTTAAAGATTCCAACATATTCACTTGCCAACAAATAAACAAAGCTTTAAACCAAGAGTATAGTTATCATTTTGTCAAGATACACTATCTTTGAAAGTTATGTTTTATCCAGCAGATTAAGGTCACTGATCACATATAACGTCAAATCTCATTTAAACTTTCTAAAATTATATTAAACAAACAAATAAACAGACAACACAAGCCTTTCTTTGGATTCAAAATAATAATTTAAAAAAAAAACAGTATTATAAATCTCACTCGTTAAAAAACCAAGAAATTACAGAATAATAGAGGCCTTAAGCTCCCCTAGGTCAAGGCCACATTCCTATACGTCTGCAAATCCTAGACCAGAACAACTGAGATGGGAAAATGTCGGGAAAAGAATATTTAGAAAGATTTCGTACTAAAAAAGATTATCGAATTTACCATGAAGATGTACAAGACAGAATCATCATCTCAAGGATTAATCTAACCCTGTCGATTATACAAAAATAGCAAATTTATATTTTATGTAAACGCCTAAAAACCGTATTGGCTTGCAAAGACCATCCTACATGTTACGGCACCAGAAGCAAAGGAAGAGAGGATGCAGAAACAATGTATCACTTTAGTTGAGACTTAAGAGACAAAAACGAAATCTGGGACCATTGTGGTTTCCAGAAAACTGGAACCGTTGAAACACTCCAACGGATTACGAGACACACATGAGCCAGTGTTAACAGCACTTTAGAATAAAAGTCTAGAATCAAGTTTCATGACTGATTTACACCACATATTGCAAATGTCATCAGAAGACATATCACCTCGTGCTTTTAGGCTAAAGAAATGTAACTATCCAAATAGTCCTATAAGGTCTCTACACGAACTGGACTCAGTTGAACACACCACAGACAAGATGAACGGGTAGTCGACTGAATTGTACAGACAATCAATAGCCAGGCGAATTCAATACCTCCATTACATTATTAAATAAGTTTAGTGTTTTAGAAAAACAAAATTCACCACATTGTGCACTGCACCTCGTAGCTGTCGGCAAGTCATTCCACAAGATGTAAAGACAAATATGTGCATCCTTAGACCACCTGGTCAGAGCCAGCTAGCATGAGAGAGAAAATGAGAGGAACCCCGCACTCTTGCCTATCTTACGATTCGTTAATGAACAATATCCCCCATCTCTCTCTCTCTCTCTCTAACACACACACTCACTCATTACCTTCTTGTACAAAAAACAATCTTTCCCCTCCCTCTCTAACTTCTATCTCCCATTGATAGACTTCAATCAGGTACCAGAGGACCTGGAGCTGGTTCGTACATCGATAAAAGTGAATGGGGCGCCCTGGTGATCACGTCCAGTAAGGGCGCGGGGTGAGGGGCGGGGCAGGTGAAATTGATTCCCCCGATTATTACGTTAGGTTCGAATGTGACTGTTTATGATTTATATGTCAGGGGCATTATTGGCAAGACTACTGTACAACAAGTGTTTGCGATGTCTATGTCACTAATGTCAGGGGCATTATTGGCAAAACTAGTGAACAACAAGTGTCAGCGATGTCAATGTCACCCATGTCAGGGGCATTATTGGCAAAACTATTGTACAATAAGTGTCTGCGATGTCACTAATGTCAGGGGCATTATTGGCAAAACTATTGTACAATAAGTGTCTGCGATGTCACTAATCTCAGGGGCATTATTGGCAAAACTAGTGTACAACAAGTGTCTGCGATGTCTATGTCACTAATGTCAGGGGCATTATTGGCAAAACTATTGTACAAGTGTTTGCGATATCAGTGTCTTATGGAGTGTGTGTGTGTATATTTCTATGGTGATGGTGGGAAGAGCTTTGTGATTGGTTGTGAATGATGCTAGATTTGCGGCATTGTCGTCAGCTGTCTAAGGTAGGGAAGTGAAAAGACGTGTTTTTGTAGTTCAAAATGCCATTTTATATTTTTTTTATTTAAGTTTACTATCTTTACTGCCTTTCATCTCAAGTTGAATTTTTTTGTATATTGCTATATAAAGTTATATATAATAAAGTTCATTGAAAAATAAAGAGAAAAAAAAAGGTCAACATGGGGATTGAAACGGGGTCAATGGTCACAGTAGGCCTTAACGCCGACCCGTGACGAGGGTCACAGGTCTGTGTTCTGACCTACATGGGACACACGTTTGAGACCTACAGAAAAGTACTTATTGAAGATTTGCACAGAGGACCAAAACTTAAATAGATCGCCGGTGGACAATGACTATGTCTGCACCAGGTCATCCAGATCAGGAAAAATATGCAGGTCGCAACTGGGCTTGCAGTAGTCATGTGAAACGCTGCACTCCTCCTTACTCTTCGAAATCGAAGACATTGCCATTAGCCCACAGGCTGTGACGTCCAAAGTCAGTGCTCTGGCCTACTGTAACGGTTGGCCTCGACCGAATCCACGACATTCGCGTAATTAGCGCAACGCTCTATCAACTTCTCTAACCAGTCACACACTTCTTGGTGGCGACATTTTCACTGGAAATAAAAGATTCCGTTTTTAGCTTGAGCTTTTGACTTGTGTCTTTCTTTGACCACCTTCATCTTATGACCACATTCCACCTTGTGACCACCTTCCACCTTATGACCACCTTCCACATTATAACCACCTTTCACCTTCTGACCACATTCCACCTTCTGACCACATTCCACCTTATGACCACCTTTCACCTTATGACCACATTCCACCTTATGACCACATTCCACCTTATGACCACATTGCACCTTCTGACCACATTCCATCTTTTGACCACCTTCCACCTTATGACCACATTCCACCTTATGACTACCTTCCACCTTATTACCACATTCCACCTTCTGACCACCTTCCACCTTTTGACCACCTTCCACCTTATGACCACATTCCACCTTCTGACCACATTCCATCTTTTGACCACCTTCCATCTTTTGACCACCTTCCACCTTATGACCACCTTCCACCTAATGACCACCTTCCACCTTATGACCACCTTCCACCTTATGACCACCTTCCACCTTTTGACTAAAAAGAAAGTGTGGGCTAATAGTAGGCACTGAAACTTGTTGGTCACACTGTAACGAAAAGATAAAAAATCTGACGTAGTATTTATGTGTATCGCACATACAAAGCGTCCCGACAGCCAAGAATCAATCAAAAAGCCCTCTGGCATGTGCCATAGTTTTTTTTTTTTTGTTTTTTTTTTATTTTGGCATCCGCGTCAAGGTAAAGAATTTTCTTTTCTTTTCGTTTTTTTTTCCAAATGCTTTTTTTAAAACTTCTTCTCAGACATCCAAAGTGAAGAAACAATGTAGCCTTGTAAACTGCACCATTTTGAAATGTTCCACCCACTCCTTCACACACACACACACACACACTCCCACGTGATTTTGGAGGCCTTCTTGAGTTGGAAGAGAAAATGGTCGTCAGTGTTCATTGAGACTTGTAATAACCGTTGACACAGAGAGACACTCACACATACTCGAACGGACACACGAACAGACACACAGCATACATACTAACAGACACACAGCATTACACACGAACAGACACACAGCATACACACGAACAGACACACAGCATACACACGAACAGACACACAGCATACACTCGAACAGCCACACATCATACACACGAACAGACACACAGCATACACACGAACAGACACACAGCATACACACGAACAGACACACAGCATACACACGAACAGACACACAGCATACACACGAACAGACACACGGCATTACACACGAACAGACACACAGCATACACACGAACAGACACACAACATACACACGAACAGACACACTGCATTACACACGAACAGACACACGGCATTACACACAAACAGACACACAGCATACACACGAACAGACACACAGCATACACACGAACAGACACACAGCATACACACGAACAGACACACAGCATTACATACGAACAGACACACAGCATTACACACGAACAGACACACAGCATTACACACGAACAGACACACAGCATACACACGAACAGACACACAGCATTACACACGAACAGACACACAGCATTACACACGAACAGACACACAGCATTACACACGAACAGACACACAGCATACACACGAACAGACACACAGCATACACACGAACAGACACACAGCATACACACGAACAGACACACAGCATACACACGAACAGACACACAGCATACACACGAACAGACACACAGCATACACACGAACAGACACACAGCATTACACACGAACAGACACACAGCATACACACGAACAGACACACAGCATACACACGAACAGACACACAGCATACACACGAACAGACACACAGCATACACACGAACAGACACACAGCATACACACGAACAGAGACAAACACATACCAAAAGAGACAAACAAAGACACGCAAACGATTCTTCGCAATGGCAATGAATGGGACAGCGAAAAAAAAAAAGTTTTCCAAGCAGGCAATCATTCGCAAATATCAAAACCATGTCCTCTATATTTTTTCAAGCTTAAAAAATATAATTAAATACTGTTTAAAAAAAGTTATGTAAGAACTTCACATTTACATCCACATATCTCAATAATGCAAGATTTATGTCCCTTTTTCTATACCAAACAAAGTTTGAACTTTATCCAAGAATGGGCAGTGGGAGAAATACCATGTACTCAATTTTGTATCAGACAGGCAGACAGACGGAATGTTGATATAGGTTTTTTTTTTATCAAAATAAGATTTTATCTTACGCAATGTTAATAAATGTGTAAATAAAAAAAAATGAAATGCGTAGAAAGTAATTATCATCTTTTTTAAAGTAACTTCTGTACTATATAAGATAAATAAATCTTCAATAATAGTATTAAGAAAACATTTCCTGAGATAACGGATGAGCGCTGTATAGCAAGATACAAGATAAAACAAGTATATACTTTAAAAAAAAAACAATTCCTACTTTATGTTCAAGTGATAGTTAACATTTTTGTTATAAAAAAAAAAAAGAAGAAAGGCCTGAATGGGGATCGAACCTACGAAATACGCTTAATTAACGCGTCTTTCTATCAAATTCACTACCCATAAATGGTTCTTACAGTAAAATTTTAGCGTGAAATAAATAGATGAATTTTTCTATTTCTGACAAGCCAACTTTCACTTTTTTGTCTACATTTCCATCCATGAAGAAAGTGTTTGCTTATAGTAGGAATTGTAAGACCTATTTAAACACACTTTTAGTTGGCAATCATCTTTAGAAAGTTTTTGTCTTGTTTTGTTTTCAAACGAACGCTTTACGGTTGATTTGCGTTCTTCTATGTGTACAATTGAATGGTATTTGGTGGAAATGTTTGTGTAACTAACAATTGGCTAGTGACAGATCAAACATTTTAAAACGAGATATACTCAGAGAAATAGTTTTTAAAGAGGTATTGAAAAATACAAATCTCACTTTATGGATGCTCAGAAAAAAACAACTACTGACGCCAAAATTCACAAGAAAAAAATAATTAATCAACGAACTTTGCATAATAAGAAAGCTTATAAATAAAAAAGTCTTACCGTAAAGTGATATGTAAATGTTAGCACAAATTCTGAGGATGTTAAAAGTATCCTAGACCCTAACACACTGAACTAAATCCTCAACAATGATGTTCTATCCCAATTGGGGATCTCTGTTTTGCTTAGAGTGAACCAGTGGTTCTAAAATTATTCATACAAAAAACCAACAAAGTTAATTTAAGAAGCCTTGGAGAATTTTCTGGTCAGAAATAACAACTGTAGGTTTTTTCATATTAATCTTTTACAATTTGGAAGTTCTTTAAATCCCTTCATTTAAATTTATACGAACGTGTCGACTGAGCAAAAAAAAAAAAAAAAAAAGGATTGATTTGCTTTTAGGCCCCAGACCATTCAGCTACCAATTCAATGCGTTTACTTTAACACCAAACTATTCCCGAGTGCACTAAGAAAGTAGGTAACAATTGTAAAAATTGATTTTTAGCAGCCTAGATTGAGAACTTCTGAATTTGTTACAGATACATAACAACAATAGCTGAGGTTAAAAGGATTAGCTGATTAATTATTCAGCCATGTTTGTGCGCACGCGCGTGCAGAATGAGGGGCATGTTTTAATATATATGCTTTTAAATGCATTGTTTCTCTAGCACCCCTCCCATTGTTTCTCCCCTTTATGTCCTCATCTGAAATTACTCCCCCCCCGCCCCCCCCCAAAAAAAAAAAGTTACAACTGTTTGTCAATCAATGGGCCCAAACAATCAACATGAAAACCTCTCTGCTTAGCTGGGTAGGCATTATTAATAATATACACCATACACAACAACTCGAGACACTCAAAAACCATTCTAAAGATATAGATACAGTTAGTCCATCATGATAAGATAAAGACCACATTTGTTATACTGGGGGTTTCAGGCTTTGCGCTGCGGTTTTGTGCCTACTCGTATATATATACAGTAAAATTTCTAGAAAAATCGCTAGAGCCGTTCTCCATTTACTTTAACTCTTTCTCTCCGTTATTATTTTTCCACTCTTGGAAGGAGTTCTTCGTTAGCTCATTACTATTTCACTACCATGTTATGATTAAGCTTCAATGGCTCTGTTGTTTGTTATCAGAAAATGTATTAGGTATAGAATTAAAGGGAAATGCATGCTCTTTTTTACATAACACAAAGTCAAGTTTATAAAATTAAATTTTAATTGAATTTAATGAGGTCAAATCAACGATGGGATCGTCGATTAGGAGAGAAAGAGTTAAAGAGAAACTCCGATGGTTACGACATTTTTGTTAAATATGTGTTTTAAATTACAGATAAGGAATGTATTATTCTTTTCATTTTTTTTTTGTTCAATAATAACTTAGCAATTTGATGTTTTTCTGGCGTATTTTTTCTGCGCATCCTAAACGGTCAGATTTTACCGGGTTTCTATATGACGTCAGAATGTCCAAAATGTGTAGCGTACGTAGATCTGACCAGATCCATCAGTTGGACTCGCAGCCTATTTACTTTTTCAGCAGGGAGGGGTGTGGATGAAAATTTCTTTTTTTCCCCCTGAGTTAGTTATTATAATGCTTTGAGTAGATCTATATAATTGTAGATGTAGACCTAGATCTCAGTAGTACCATCTGGTATGATGTTATCTAATATACGCTACGGCATCACATATTTATGAAAGATGTGTGTTAGTAACATTGTTGCACACTTGAAAAGAATGTAGGCTTTTTTATTTATTATATGCCAATTCTGCCCCCTTAAATTAAAATCTTCAGAAGAGTCTGACTGAAGAGTGTCTACCTTCATTTTTTTTTTAAATTTATTGAGTATAACGAAATACCATACAGTAAAGATCTAACTGCAAAGATCTTTAAAAGAATGTAGGCTTTTTATTTATTATATGCTAATTCTGCCCCCTTAAATTAAAATCTTCAGAAAAGTCTGACTGAAGAGTGTCTACCTTCATTTTTTTTTTAATTTATTGAGTATAGCGAAATACCATACAGTAAAGTTTACAATTTGGTAAAGAAATAGATCTAGATCTTTGCAGTTAGATCTAGGTTTTGTAAGCAAAGAAAAAAATTACGTGTTAAGAATAGATTTACATGCTTGACTAACCAGGGCAGTGTGTATTTTCTCGCCTGACCACTAAACATACAATAACCACTTTTGAGTGGTCGTCTTGTCATGACCGACTACACGTGGCCTTCTAGAGTTCTATGCCTGCCTTACACTGACCAGTTTGTTATAATGAGTCTATCGATCTATTTACTTTTTGGGACAAGGAGGGGTGTGGATGACAATGTTCCTTTATTTTCTCGAGTTCGTTATCCTAATGCTTTTGGATCTATACAACTGTACCAGTGCCATGGACTCATCTTTTCCTTGACTTTCGTCGTAGGAGTGCTGTGACAGTTCACTTAACTAAATCCCCACCCACTTTTCCCGGTCAGCAGCTGCTCTTAGCAGGATATCAAGAGTGGGAGAACTAACTCACTAATAAACTCTGCACTCTATCCAGAAGAATTGAAGAAATTAATTGTAAATAGAATAAATGAGAAATGGACGAGCTCTCATCCAAATCACAAGAAAGATGACGCTTACTATAAGCTATCCCGACAAGACCAACATCTAATCATTCGACTCAGGACCGGACACAACATAATGCGACAACACATGTACCGGAAGCTCAAAATTGGAACCAGTGAAATCTGCCCATGTGGAGTATCACCAGAGAATGCCGACCACGTCCTCCAAAACTGCTCTCTTTACCAAGAGGCCCGTATAAGACATTGGCCCCAAAACACCCCAATAGAATGAAAACTATATGGAGAGCTCCCTGATTTGGAAACCACTGCGCAGTTCATCTCATGTATTGGTCTAGTCATCTGAACACTCCAACATAACAATGAGAACGATGAAGAAGAAGAAGAAGAGAGACGCCGGTTCATTCTTTTCAGCCAGCTTTTCTTTGGATGACCCTTTCTTCGTGCTCCCTCCACTGTACCTTAAGGAGGGACTTTTGATAGGGAGTCTTACAATATGACCAAGCCAACTCAGCTTTCATCTCTTGGCAATATTGAGGCGCCAGACTGTTGACTTGTAAAAATACAGACTTATTTGTCTTCTGTTGTAAAATGTTTTACATGTTTCGGATGTTCCTTCAGAGTTGAAGATAGTTTACTTCCTAGTCCAAACCTCACGCAGGACGACGGGGGATGGGAGCGGACAGGATTTGAACCCTCGACCATCGATAAATCCGAACGACAGTCCAGCGAGCAAACCTCACGACCAGGCAGCCATCCTTCTTTCGGTGGTATCTAATACCCAACATTTTTCTGTAGCATTTGCTCTCAAAGGCTTGGATTCTTCTTTCAGCCTCAGCGTTCAGTGTCCAACTATCACAACCATATAGAACAGGGGTTCTCAACCTGTGGGTCGCGACGATTGACAATTTGCCAGGGGTCGCCAAAGACCATTGAAAAAATGGATTGTTATTGTCTATTCTTCAATTGCTGTGTGTGTGCGGGGGAGGGGGGGGGTCGCGGCTAAGTGGGGGATTGTAAAAAGGGGTCGCCGAGCATAAAAGGTTGAGAACCACTGATATAGAAGTACAGAGACTGTTGTATGGATTAGGCCATCACTAAGCCTTACAGATACTGTAAAAATGAAGCAGTACGATTGGTTAGATCTAGATTCGCCTTCAGTATTGCTGAGGGAAGTGACGTATGTTATTAAACAAATTCTCAAAGAACCTTGGGATGTCAAGAATTTACTGTCTAATTTATTACATATAAATGTTTCTAAGCATTTAAATTTAAAAAAATGATAAAATATTTACTATTACAACTTTTTACGAGGAATTTGAATATGTCATTAACTCAGATTATACCTAATATTTTTATGTCTAATTCTTGTGTTATGTTACGCTGGTGGCTAGAGCAATTGGCGGAAGGCGATTATTCACGAAAGCTGTTAACTTCTGTGACCGGAAGCAGCATGTATGATTGATGACAGAAATATAAGAGTAAACATAATCCCAGAATCAATAATCTTATAAATATTTAGTCAAGTTTTATGCAATGATTGTACAACAAGAACAATATTCACACTGACACATTGACAGCGCATTGATTTTTTCCCGATTTTACTAACAGACATTTGGTTTCTTGCTGTTCACAGTTGTTCATTTCGTTCGATCTATCTTGACCTAAGATCTTAATGGAAAACTTTCCCTGGCTAATCCTGTGCAGCTTAGTTTGGATTGTAGAGAGGACAGAGTTCAACTCTTTCTAAACGAAGCTCCGGTACAATGGTATCATTATAATGTATCTTCTGAATGCAAAATATGTCTGCGAATCGTTGTATGGAGACATTATACAAAGACAATATCCTACAAAGACAATATTCTACAAAGACAACATTATACAGAGAGAATATCGTACAAAGACAATATCCTACAAAGACAACATTATACAGAGACAATATCTTACAAAGACAATATCCTACAAAGACAACATTATACAAAGAGAATATCATACAAAGACAATATCATACAAAGACAATATCCTACAAAGTCAACATTATACAGAGAGAATATCATACAAAGACAATATCATACCAAGACAATATCCTACAAAGACAACATTATACAGAGAGAATATCATACAAAGACAATATCCTACAAAGACAACATTATACAGAGACAATATCATACAAAGACAATACCCTACAAAGATAACATTATACAGAGAGAATATCATACAAAGACAATATCATACAAAGACAATATCATACAAAGTCAACATTATACAGAGAGAATATCATACAAAGACAATATCATACAAAGACAATATCCTACAAAGTCAACATTATACAGAGAGAATATCATACAAAGACAATATCCTACAAAGATACATTATACAGAGACAATATCATACAAAGACAATATCCTATAAAGACAACATTATACAGAGACAATATCATACAAAGACAATATCCTACAAAGACAACATTATACAGAGACAATATCATACAAAGACAATATCCTACAAAGACAATATCCTACAAACTAACATTATACAGAGACAATATCATACAAAGACAATATCCTAAAAAGACAACATTATACAGAGAGAATATCATACAAAGACAATATCCTTCAAAGACAACATTATACAGAGACAATATCATACAAAGACAATATCATACAAAGACAATATCATACAAAGACAACATTATACAGAGACAATATCATACAAAGACAACATTATACAGAGACAACATTATACAGAGACAATATCATACAAAGACAATATCATACAAAGACAATATCCTACAAAGACAATATCCTACAAAGACAACATTGTACAGAGAGAATATCATACAACATGTCATGCAAAGACAATATCGTACAGAGACCACATAAGGTCTTTTGAGAGCTTCTATCATTAATTTGATTGATTTGATTTGACGACACTTAAGAAAAATAAGTAACAGAAAAGCTAACATGAACTTAAAAGAAAAAACCAAACCAGAGAGCGAATACCAATTTATTCTGTTTGTATGAGAGCCCTACTTATGAATACTACATCTGTCACTAATACTTGTACTACTCTAGAACCACCAGCAAGGTTAAAGAACAATGGTTCTCAAAATGTATACTGCCTCTTTACAAATGCTGACATTCAAGATAATCCATTAAGGTTGATTATTATTGTTGGAAGCGGTCAGGAACGAGGAACATCGAAACATCATTTTTACCCTGAGATGCTTTTTCATTTTAGAATAACATTTTATTTTGAAGAGTCACAGCTAAACGAGCACCACAGGCATATGAAACACCTATTTTTAATACGCTCCAACAACTTTAGACGAATATCTCTATGCCAATTACACGGCTCCAATAGAACTTCAATATACTTATTTCGATTTCAAAGCAGTTTTTTTTTAAAGAATATCGAGGTCTTGGGATCGCGTGTTCTTGTCTACTATGTTAAGAGAATGTGTCTATGTTTAAAGTTTAAATTGCTGTTTTGACTGACTAGTGTCAAACATAAAATTGTATTTTTAATGTACAAAATATATAAATTTTAAAAAAAGAAGGAAAAAAAGAATACTGTGATGTGTTTTCTCCAACATGGGCTGTGTTTGTCAGTTAGGGTGCGACTACTTAAAATAAACAAAACAACAAATATTCAAAAAGGTAACCAAACAAGAAAAGCAGTAAAAAAAAATACGTTTATAAAAAAAAAAGTTTACAGTAAGTGTAATTGTACTATTTAGTTTGGATCTGTCATGTAATTAAATGTGTAAAAGATCTAGACTAACAACAATACATCTGTGCGATTAGAATTGTTTTTGTTGAGCGAAATTTCATGCTTTAAGCTTTCTTAATGCGCTATGATCCTATCACTTGTCTGGACCAGTTGGGAAAGGAGGGGTTTAGAGAGAAGGGGGGTATCTGGGTGAACTCTACCGTGAT
Organism: Biomphalaria glabrata; assembly: GCF_947242115.1. Classification (NCBI taxonomy): domain Eukaryota; kingdom Metazoa; phylum Mollusca; class Gastropoda; family Planorbidae; genus Biomphalaria; species Biomphalaria glabrata. Next base: position 991,520 of record NC_074728.1, read on the forward strand.
AGCTTTAAAAAAAATTACATTTGAATTCGAACTCAAGGCTCTAGCGTCCTTAAGGGGACTACTTCAACTTATACTAATACATCAGTCTAGTACAATTTTTTTCCCTTGTTTGATACCAAACAAAATAGTTAAATACCAAGAGTTTCTAAAAGAAATTTATATATTTTTTTTGCTAATTGATTCTTGTTTTGTCAGGTACAAGAAATAATTGTGCAAAATTTCAACCTGATCCGAGATTGGGTGTGGGAGAAATAACGTGTACGAACTTTTGACCAGACAGAATGAGTTGATATAAACTTAGTATTAAGCAATTTTAAACAGTATTCTTATCATTGACAAAAATATATACACTGGTTCACAAAATGACTAGTTTTTACTTATTTTATTAATCTAACTATACTGCTAGTGAAAGGCCAAAAAGGTCGCTACAAAATCTGCTGGAGTACTTAACTAGTGGTCCACCACAAAGTGTTCCGCTAAATACTCAGATTGTACGAAGTGTTCCGTTGAGGAAAAAGTTTGAGAACACTTGCTCTAGATGTACACTTTACGACCTATTTCTCTTCACCTCATCTTAAAATTAGACACACATCGAACAGGGTCTCTAAAACTACAATCATGGAACCAGGCCTCAAAAAAAAAAAATTAGCTCCTAAAACAAAGCACAATATTAACAAGAATAATAGTCCTGTTACTCTATAATTAACATTATCCTCACGGTTAAAGAAATAACACTATAATCACCCTTAAAGATTAAGATTAAATCTCACCACGGTTAATGAAGTAGAGTTATAATCACGATTAAGTGCTTAAGATTAAGGCTAAATATTATAATATATGCATTCCTAGAAATTGCCAACTAGAAAAAGTCCACCGATGTAAATTCGATGACCTAACCACACAAACACATATATCGTACTAACTTACATCAACATATAGCGGTACGACCACGGAATGAACAGTGTTGGGCCTAGATTGGCTCACTTAAGTTAACTTTGAAACACTATTGGCGCCCCACTGGAACAAGAGAGAAAGCGCTAGCATCCTCCAACCCACGTGCCGAATCATTGGCCCACCACGGGAGGCTTGCATAAGGCATCTACTAAGGACATTGCTAGACATGTACATCAAACGATGGGGGTGGGGGTGGGAGGGGGAGGAGAAATACATTTGACAAAGAAGCCAACTCATCCACGACTCTCTCTCTCTCTCTCTCTCTCTCTCTCTCTCTCTCACTTTACTGCAGTCAAAGGTCCTGTCTCAATGGAGTAAGAACGGGATGAAGTAACATTGCCAGAGTTGTGTGCTATGACTCCTGAGTGCTCGTGTAGATGACTGATTAGGTTGCTACTGTATCAGAAGCCGTGGTATCTTTTTTTACGAGACCAAAGACAGTGTGGGGTGGAAGCGGTGTTTGGTAGAGGTGTTACAGGATGACTAGCGTGAGTGGGCACATGGGAGTACCCAGGAGCGTAAACGTGAAAGGTTCGAGGATCAGACAGACAACCGTATCTCTGATCCCAAAATAACACCATTCTTTAGTTCATGCTTAACAGTACACTGTATACAATCGGTACTACATTAGGTGTTCCTATTGTTATGGCTATGTCTACATGTGTCACCTGAGTGAGCTGTGACCTGATAACTTACCATATGCGCTATTGTTAACATGGTTTATGGTTCTAAGCTGTAAACACAATTGATTACCAGGCATCAAATTGGAAAACAAAGGAACGGCCCGCCCTCTTCCTCCAAACCATCTGTTGTAGGCTAGAACCTGTAGCTCGCATTGTTCAACTTTTCTTGTACAAGCTGAATGGATGTTACACAAAGATGTGACCATCGGACAACAGAATGAAAGCCTAATCATGCAGGTAAAAAAAAAAAAAAAACGCCTTAAACAATACAAACATGTGAACACACAAACAGACTCGAGCAAACAATATGGGCTATACAGGCACTTGAGGACATCATATGAATTATACACACATAGCATATAATATGAACTATTAAGACATTAGCATGAATTAATTGAATTAAAAGAGACTTGAGCACGGAGCTAAACAGACATCTAGATCTACACGTAAGTTATGGTGCAATCTGGGATTCACACTTGCCCACCAAAGTCAATACGAGGAAAGCGCAAAATGGAACGTCCTCGTATAACTTGGCGCCACACTTTCGTGGAGGACCTCGGAGCAGCAGACACCAAGTAGGAAGAGGCTTCCGACAGAACTTAGTGGAGAAAGCTTGCCGAACGGCGCAGGAGGATCTAAGCCTAAGTAAGTCTAGATGAGTTACATTGTAAAATTAAAACTATAGAATACAACAGTTTGAAGATTGGGGCATGTAAGATTAGAACTTCATAATTACTTTTGTACGGTGCACCTTTTCATGTTCAGAGCGCTCTGGTTCAATCTGGTTGGTTTACCCGTGATGGGGAGGAGTATCAGGGAAAACGGTTTTGGTGCTGCAATTTGGGCGCACGACAAATACCTCAAGTCGGGATTTGAACTCACGTTCCTTTAATAGGTGGCCAAGCCACACATCACATATTTAAATTCCACTGTGTGTGTGTGGGTTTATGCGTGGACGTCAGAAGAAACAAATTAGATTGTACTGACAGATGAAGCAATGACAATATTGCAAGAACCAGGAGGAGAAACATGCCAGAGAGAAAAGATTTCCAATAACATATAGATGTTATCACAATTCGCCTGTTTTAAAATCTTGGACTGTTTTTGGCTCGCTCCCAAAACTAACCAGCAGCAAGTCTACCCAGACCAACACACTCACGCACACGCACAAACACGCGCTCACGCTAAGCCTACGCGAGCCTCAATCATTGCAATTATATTTCTTTTTCTTCCTCCTAAAAAAAAAAAAAATAAGAGGAAGAGGACGGGTTGGGGGGGGGGGGGAGTCGGGGGGAGGTTTTCATTCGTGACAATTGTAACAACCATATCACTAACGTACTTCACTCCTGAACACCACACACGCGCGAACGCACACACACATGGCACGTCGCAGCCGAGCACATAGTCAACACGTTGAGACAAACACGCAACCACCCCGCCCCAGAGCGCCTCATCGCCACGCGCCCTAACTCACCACCCTACACTCAAAAGCCACGAATTGCGTCGAGAAGTCTACTTTACGATTTACTGGGTCAAAGCTCTCAGTGGGAATTTCCGCTAGTCTTCAGAGAACGAGAGAAAGGCATGGGATAAATAGGGAAGATGTACACAAGATCTATAACTTGGAGATTAATGTGTACACAAATACAGAGAGGGAAACGAAACGTTCAAAGATGAGAAATAATACAAGAGTTGCAGAACAACAAACAACATCAAATGCAACATTTGTCGAAGAGGGAACGGAGGGAACTGGGTCGAACGGAAAGAAAGAGTGAAAAAAAAACCCAATTATCGTAATGATGTTATTTAATTAGACTTCGTATCTCTTTCCATCCATCTCTCGCACGGCTCATCCCCCCTCCCTCCCTCTCTCTCTCTCTCCCTCTCTCTCTCTCCCTCTCTCTCTCTCCCTCTCTCTCTCTCCCTCCCTCTCTCTCTCTCCCCCTCTCAATAGCGCTCCTGCGTTTTCCTTGCATTCAATTCTATATATTCTCTGTCATAGATTCAACTTCAACTCTACACTAGTGTAACTAAAGCAGGGGTTCCCAACCTGTGGATCGCGACCCCCTTGGGGGGGGGGGGGTCGATTGACGATTTGCCAGGGGTCGCCTAAGACCATTGAAAATTATTCATTGTTAAAAATTGTTATTGTCTATTCTAATTGTTATTGTCTATTCTATTGCTGTATGTGTGTGGGTGGGTGGGGGTGGGGGTCGCTGAAGAGTGGGGGATTGTAAAAAGGGGTCGCCGATCATAAAAGGTTGAGAACCGCTGAACTAGAGTGTCAGCGGCGTTTGCTTTTTTTTTCTTAATGCATGCAGGCCCTGTTTTCTCTAAAAAGATCTAAAACCAAGAAGTATATTAAACTAATCCATAGATAAACATAATACTCCTAAAATAACAAAAAAAAAAGTTATTGAAATCATTCTTACAGCAACATCACCAAATGCATTTTCACTTTGAAGATCGTTTCGTGCTTTAAGATTGAAGCATTTGTTGCAGTTCTTTAGAAAAATGTGCATGGCAGCAACTATATATATATATATAAAAATCATACAAAATGTATTTACTCTTCTATGCTGAGTCAACGATAGAAACTAATTGATTATTAGACTATCAGCTAGAATTTGAAGTTTGTATGCAGCCCACAGAAAATGAATTTCGCATTTTTTTTATCACTTGGTTAAAATTAAAATACTGGAAGGGTTAGTGTTAAATATTAATCGTAAAGGATTGCTACTCGTGATTTATTATTGTTTTCAGACGAGCCACTAAAAGGCACAGCAGGAGAACCATTTAACGTGATTGAAAAGTTTTGTACAGCATGGTAACTAGAATGGTTTGTATGGAAATAGAAAACAAAACAACTGGAGCTCCTCTTTCGTATATCTTTCTTAGATTAGGCCAGGGTAAACTCACTTCTGCTATGTGTGTCCACATTTAGCGCTAGCTAAATATGTACAAGTTCATTTATTACATTTCTTCAAAACCGGTGGTAATAAGGAGGTGATTACTTAATGCTGGTCAAGGCCCACGTCCTCCAATGGCCAGCTTCTGAGATATTATTGAGAAGAGTCGAAAGCGCTCAGTTAAAAAAATATTTTTTAAGACAAGAGATGGCATGCTACGCTAGTCACCAAGGAGATTTTCAAATGTGCGTGTCCAAGACTTGTCTGCAGAAATTTACACTAGGAGAAATTGGACTCCATGCACATCTATGCAGATCTATGTTTGCCTGTGTGTGTGTGTGTGTGTATTTGTCCGTGCTTGTGTGAGTGTTTACAGCCACACACAAAAAAATCATTGAGACATCCTGGAAAACATCCAGGAGAGCGGTTTGGGGGGGGGGGTTGTTGAGTTCTTGCTACTCTATAGAACTGGTCTTTCACACGGTCACCAACTTCTGTCCATTGCTACTTCTCTCATATCTACCTCTCCCTCTCTCTCACCATATGCTATTGTAATATTTTTCTGTATATATTGTTGTTATGCTAATTTATCTATATGCTAATGGGATGTTAGTCTTTCACACGGTCACCAACTTCTAACCCTTGCTACTTCTCTCATATCTCCACATCTCTCTCTCTCTCTCTCCCTCTCTCTCACCATATGCTATTGTAATATTTTTCTGTATATATTGTTGTTATGCTAATTTATCTATATGCTAATGGGATGTTAGTCTTTCACACGGTCACCAACTTCTATCCCTTGCTACTTCTTTCATATCTCCACATCTCTCTCTCTCTTTCTTTCTCACTCTCTCTCTCTCTCTTTCTCTCATCATATGCTATTGTAATATTTTTCTATATATATTGCTATGTAAATTTATCTATACGCTAATGGGATGTTAGTCTTTCACATGGTCACCAACTTCTATCCCTTGCTACTTCTTTCATATCTCCATCTCCCTCTCTCTTTCTTTCTCACTCTCTCTCTCTTTCTCTCACCATATGCTATTGTAATATTTTTCTGTATATATTGTTGTTATGCTAATTTATCTATACGCTAATATGATGTTTGTTTCTTTGTATTATTAGGCTAATCTCATTATAAACGCTAGTGTTATATTCTCAATATGTTCTTCTATGGTTCTTTTGCTATATAATATTGCCTAATGCTTTTTGGTACACTAGTTTCTATATTGCTAAATGTATGTAAAATTTCTATATAATGCTATTTATATGCTTAACGCTACTCTAACTCAATGCTAAGCTTATCTATGTTGTAAGCGCAAGGGCCATGACTCTCCTATCACTAATTCTCCAACTTTGTCGTAAACGAAAAAAGACGAAAAAATTTAGCCTGTTATTATTTTCCGTTTGGCTTGGTTTCATGGTTGAAACCGCAGCGGTAAAATTTAGCGAAAACGATTTTTTTTTCGCAATATCGACCTATATGTTGTTGTTTTTTTTTTTAATCAACATTTTGAAAAGTACTACATTATATTTCATTTGACTTTTTGTTTGAAATTTTCACTGAAATTATTAACACTAGGTTATCTGAAACGGTTGAGTATCAGAGTGTAAACCTGAGGGTCAGTGGTTCAAGCCTCTAATTGCGCGGAATTTTATAATTTTATTTTTTATGGTCTTTTTCGCACAATTTAATTTTTTTTTTATATGATACATTATATATTTTTCTGAGATTAGCAAAACAATTTTTGAATATGTATAATTAAACTTCCTAAACTTTTATTGTCACCCTCCTTCTAAATAGAGATGTTCCCCATAATGGAAGTTTAAAAAGAGATGTTCCCCATAATGGAAGTTTAAAAAGAGATGTTACCCATAATGGAAGTTTAAAAAGAGATGTTACCCATAATGGAAGTTTAAAAGAGATGTTACCCATAATAAAGTTGAAAAAGATGAAAAATGAAGTTAAAAAAGATGTACCCCCATTATGAAGTTTAAAAGGATGAAACCCAAATGAAGTTTTAAAAGATGTACCCCATTATGGACAAATGGAAGTTTAAAAAAAAAAATTTAAGTAGTTCAAAACTATTAGTAAAAGATGTGGTCATTGAATGTTGTTAGTATACATATTTCCCGGGCCTTTTGGAGCATAAAATCACTAACCTGTATCCAGTAGAGCAAGTCTAAAGTAGGGCAAGTCTAAAGTAGCCAAACACACTACATTAATGCTCATAAAATGCTCCTGTACCAATAAGAATTGATCACAACAAAAAGGTTTGCAAAGATCCATAAGATTCATAAACTTAAATCTGTTGGTAGTCTTATCAGTTTTTTATCTGCCTGGTCGTGAGGTTTGCGCGCTGGACTGTCGTTCGGATTATCGATGGTCGAGGGTTCAAATCCTGCCCGCTCCCATCCCCAGTCGTCCTGCGGGAGGTTTGGACTAGGAAGTAAACTATCTTCAACTCAGAAGGAACATCCGAAACATGTAAAACATTTTACAAACAAACATTTTCTAGCAAAAAAAAAACAAAAAAAAAAAAACCTTTGGGAGAGGGGGAAATCATATGGGACCTAAGGAATGTGCCTTCATCTTTGTGTCTTCCTGAGTAATTTACTAATTTAATTTTTTTTGTTTTTTTATTTGAAAATCATGGTTTAGTTGTTTGTTTTTTTTATGCATTATTGCTACTTTACTTTTTAATCTTCTGTCTACAAGTGTTTCTAATTTTAATGATTTTCTAATGGTGTTGTCAAAAGTCAATAGTCATTTTTTTTAGCAACTGTCTAATAGTTAAAAAAAAAAAAAAAAAAAAAAAAATTAATTCCACTTATCTTATTCATGGTAAACCAGTAACACAGACTAAAAACACAAAATATCTAGGTTTTTAATAAATGAAAACCAGTCATAGAATTCCCATATTGATGAAACTATCAAAAAATTTCTATAAATCAAATAAGAACATAAAACTAAAATGTTATTTAACCTTGGTTAGGTCAATAATAGAAATGCATCCTCTGTTTGCGACCCCTCAACTCAAGAAAACATTAAGGAACTGGAACAGACACAAAATAGAGCAGTGAGATTCATAACAAACGAATATTCACATTTGACTAGAGTAACACCTTTAGTAAAATTACTAAATTTAGAAAGCCTTCAGGATAGAAGACTAAAAAGTAAAGTAGCAATTATGCATAAACACTAAACCATAATCTTCAAATACAAAAACAAAATTTAATAAAATACTCAGAAAGACACACAGATAAAGGCACACTCCTTGTTCCATATGCTAGGACAAATTTGTACAAATAATCCTTCCCTAATGCTCTTAGACCATGGAATGGGTTTTCTGAGCTAGCCAGGAAAACCAGTGACTTGGCAGAATTTAGGTCTTTGGTTAATATGTTATGACTAAATGCATGATGTGTAGGACGTAATCATCTTCTTTTTTGGATTAACGTCTGTATTATATAAGATAAGATTTAAAAAAAGATGAAAGTTGAAGCTTAGATGAAAAAACTGTTTTGACAAAGAATGAACAAAGAATGAACAGTAAGACTGTTATAACTGAAAACAAATGTGTAAAATTAAGACTAACATAAGTGCAAAGTTAGTTTGTAGGTATGGAATTTAATTTTGTTCTTTTATATACAGGATTATCAGTCAAAGTCTATGCCACTGTGATTCCCTGGATTAGTAAAAGATGCTCTTGTACAACTTGGCTCCTCATCTTCACACAGGGCCTCAGGGGAGTGGACGTAAACTGGGAAAGGCTGCACACATAGAAGCCTGACTGATTTCTATAATGCGTCAATAGGTATAGAAGGATCTAAATCTAGCTTACTACTAGTATCACCTGCTGTAAAGTAAATAAAAAGAGTACACCTCTGAGACCTTGTGATCTATATAGAGCAAGGGATGTAAAGGTAATCTGTTACTATGGCTGGTGGTTTGTGAGGGCGTCATATTACAGTACAACAACCAACTGCCTTTACTTTTCCAAACTAAAGAAGTCTTCCCATTAGAGTTAGAGAGACTCAGGTCTTTACCTAGATTTGAACCAGAGACCCCTCAGATCAAAAGAAAAACACTTTACCACTCAGCCACCACCCAAGCATCAGCTGATGTAAGCCCCTGTATAAAATTTAATTCAAATGAATGACCTTTGTGGTTAATAGTGCTGATATATATCATGGCATGAAGCTGTGAGTCTCTTAGTCTCGAGATTAAAAGCAAGAAGAGTGGCCAGTGTGAAAGAGCACCGAACCAACAGAAAGCTGAGAAAAGAAGCAGGCATATCTGCAACTGACCAAACCTACCCATGCCACATATGTGGCAGGCTTTTTAAAGCGTGGATTGGACTTAGAAGAGGCATTACTCCCTTAGAGCACGGAAGAGGAAACGGGCAGTGAGTTGTAAGGTTGCCTTATCCCCGTAAAAGGACAAATCTCTTGCCACACATGGACCAGTATTCTCTCTCTCAATTCCTTGTCCCAATCGTCCCTCAGGCAGAGCTCGGCATTCATAAAGAATGTACTCTATTGTTTCATTGTCCTTGACGCAATGGCGGCACCATGTGTCCTAGTTCTCCTTCCAACGTCCAAAGTACGCGCCTATTGGACAATGCCCAACATGGAACTGGGCTAGGACTGCCTGTTCTGCATGGCAGTGCTCCTACCATGCGTCCTTCCTGTCTGGTCTACTCAACTGCTTAAGTAGCTCTCTGCCCTTGTCGGAAGCATCCCAACTGTCGTACCAAAGTGCCAACAAACGGGTGTCGGCTAGGAATCCTATCACTTGTGTGGACCAGTTGGGAAAGTGGGTAGATGGGGAAATAAAGGGGTATCTAGGTGAATGTTATCATGATCAGGTTTTAATGCAAAAGTTGTACAATTTGAATTAAAACTCTCAAGTCTCCTCAAGAGGACTATTTTAACGTATACCACCACAATTTCTTTCCCTTGTTGGATACCAAAAAAAATTTTTAACAACCATTAGTTAACTAACTAATTTGTTAATTTCTTTTTTTTATTCTTCTTTTACCAAGTACAGGAAATAATTATGCAAAATTTCAACTTCATCCAAGATTGGATGCGGGAGAAATAATGTGTACAAACTTTTAACCAGACAGACACAGTGAGTTGATATATGCTTTTAAAAAAAAAACTCAATCCTAAAATGTTAAGTAAAAAAATTGTAAATTATTTGTAATTAGTGAATTAGGAAGTTATTTTCCTAACATTGTGTAGCATTGTGTAAGAGATAAACCTCTGTGCCTTATTTGAAAAAAATCCTTTCAACTTACAAAGGCTATAATAAATTCCAAAGTGAATTCAATAACAATCCTTATGCATCCATTTAACTGCATCCAAGATTGTGACACTAGTGACCGGTTAAATTTAGACAGTTAAGATAGAGTTTTAAAAAAGTCATTCTAGATTTTTTAGAGTCTAGAGTATTATACTTATAGAGTCTATCAGTTACTCATTCTTTTATAATTCAATTTGTACTGAGTTAGAGTTAGTAAAGATATGTGATTAGACTCTAGATTCTAGTATATATATATATATATATTTATATATATATACATATATATATATATATATCACTGTTACTGTTACTCATAATCCTATTAACTTAATTAACTAATAGTACTAATAGTATTAGATCTATATTCTATATTGTAATCTAGATCTAGTACTCTGGACACTCGTATCACTGTGAGTGTGACTGTGACTGACTGTAGTTGTGTAATCACAACGTAGTGTTTAAGTGTAGGCGTGTGGCAAGTGTAGTATGTCTGAGTCTATGGATATCGTAATCATATAAAATAATAATGGCTAATGCAATAATCATACATGATACAGTAATCATAATCATGATGCCAATGCCATTGGCAATGGTTACTAGTAACTACTGGTACTACTGGTAGTGGTAGACTAGAAATAAAAAAAAGATCTATGATTCTATCATCTAGATCTAGATCTAGAATTCTAGATTTCTAAGTTTAGGAGTGCTTCAGGAATCAGGCATACCGATTATGGATACTGGAACTAGATCTAAATGGAAATATAGAAAATGGACTTACCAAAAAAATTTAATCCACTTCCAATATGATCCGTGCTTACGAAAAAAATAAAATCAATATTTTTGTTGTCAAGAGACAAATCACTCAGCCTAATGGAAACAGTCTGTAGAGTCTAGATTCTGTAATGTTCTTCTCTAATTTTTTCCATTTAATTGTGGTACAAAAACATTAAAACATTTCGCATTTTTAATCAGCCTACTAGGCTTCATAGCCTATCGTAGCGGCACTGTAGCCTATGTGTTAATACTTTATTATTATTATTATATTAATAAGATGATTGGATTATAATTATGTTGAAACGCTTTGATCTACATTTTTTAACTCAATGTTTTTGATCCGCGGGGTTGTTTAGACAAGAAGTTGTCTGAGAAACAGTGGAATGATCGTTCCTGCGAGTGGAAGACATTTCAGGTGCTTGGTGGAAGACAACCGTTTTTTGGGACAAGAAAACACACGGATTGTGTTCCTGTGATAATGGTGAATAAACGATTAATGAAGCGAGAGAATATCTAAAAACCAAAGCTGTTTTTTTTTCAACCAAGGCTGTTTTTTAACCAAGGCTGTTTTTTAACCGAGGCTGTTTTTTTTTAACCAAGGCTGTTTTTTTAAAACCAATGCTGTTTTTAACTTAGGCTGTTTTTTTTTAAACTAATGATCTTTTTAGCCAAGGGCGTTTTTTAACCAAGGGTGTTTTTTTTTAACCTAGGCTGTTTTTTAACCAAGGGTTTTTTTTTTAAACTAAGGCTGTTTTCAACCAAGGCTGTTATTTGTTTGTGGTGTCATCATAACCAACCAACCATCATCTTTTTCAGTTAACCTTTCGCTGAGTTGCCTGCCTTGATTTAAGTGTACAACAATATTTTAACAAATATTATCTTCTTATCTTATAAATTAATCGTTACTTCAAAATAGCAAACGGCTACGTCAGTCTAGTCATGCATGTTAATATGACACAATCTAGTAATTTGATATGTTGAACGCCATAGCAATGGTCACTCTAAATTTCTACATAACTTCATAATTAATTTTTGATATACGCCTATCTATCAGTATTGTCCCAGTCAGCACCACTCATATGAAATAAAGCCTTTCATCCTTGTTCCAAATACCATGCCATGTGGGTCGTCCCCCTTTCCTTCTGATGTTTGGTTTCTTTTTTAGAACAACCCTGAGATGTCGGTTTTCTGGCATGGACCTTTTTTGTCCACCATCCATCTCAATATATAATTATAATAAAGCTAGTCGTGGAAAACAAGGCTAATGTAAATAATGTATACTTCACATCATTCTGTGTTCTCATCTTGCACTGATGGCTTATACTTGATAAATTTACTTCATTAACAGCCAATACTGTCCACAGAAGTTTTTTTCATCTATCTTATCTTATCTTATCTTATATAATACAGACGTTACTTCAAAAAAAGAAGATGATTACGTCCTACGCGTCATGCATTTATCTCATGCATGTTAACCAATGACTTAAATTCTGCCAAGTCACTGGTTTTCCTGGCTAGCTCAGGCAACCCATTCCATGCTCTAATAGTACTAGGGAAGAAGGAGTATTTGTACAAATTTGTCCTAGCATATGGGACGAGAGGTGTGCCCTTATCTTTGTGTCTTTCAGAGTATTTTATTAAATTTTGTTTTTGTATTTGAAGATTATGGTTCAGTGTTTTATGTATGATTGCTACTTTACTTTTGAGTCTTCTATCCTGAAGGCTTTCTAAATTGTTATGTTGTTGTTGTTTTTTGTGAATGCTAGAACGCCGTTATTTGTTAACATAATTAATGCCATAAATCAATACCTCGGACACAGGTTTCAATAGTTTACCGAAGCCTTAACAAAACAAAATCTACTTTCCATTATCTGTGATTTATGTCCCTTACATAACGGCATTTATATTTAGTTAGTTTAGCTTACATATAATGTGTTTTGAAAGAGATGGAGAGCTCTCACGAAGGCCGCGGTACACACATTTGAGGCCCCAAGAAAAGGCCTTGTAGAAGACATGCGCAAACTTAGACGTAAAAAAAGACTTAAATAGACCACCAGCAGACAACGGTTTTGTCTAAATCAGATATGGAAAAATATACAGGTCGCAACTAGGTTTGCGTATTCATGCGAAACACTGCACTCATCCTTAATCTTCGGCATCGAATGCATTGCCATCTTATTATTTTATGTTCATCTTATGTGAATCTATTTGTAGACACACACCCTTCTGCGAACACATGCACTTGGACAAAAGTCCTTCTATACGTGCCCCTGTGTTTAAGGTACGCACGTTTAGGGAGATGGCTGCCTGATCGTGTGGTGTGCGCTTTGGACTGTCGTGTCGATGGTCCTGCTGGAGGTTTGGGCTATGATGGGAATATCAGAAGGAACCATCCATCCATCCCAGTGGCGCTACAGCCCATGAAGGGCTCTGGCCTGCTTTAAAGGGAAACTCCGATGGTTTTGACAATTTTTGATATAATATGTGTTTTGATTTATAGATAATGAATATATTATTCTTTTTTTTTTATTTGCAAGAATAACTTAGTAATTGATGTTTTTGTGACATAATTTTTCTGCGCATCCAAAACAGTCAGATTTTCACTGAATTTCTGTGTGACGTCACGACGGTGCACTCAAATCCTATTGATACTCATTGATAGGGAGGCGAAAAAGAAATTATCTTTGATAAAAAAAAATTTTCGTTATTACATCATTAAAATACTTTAAAAGAAATTTCTAATGGTGTATAAATTATGACTGTATGTTTGACCGTAAGAAAATTATGATTTTTTTGTGCTGTTTCGACCTAACATTGGTTGACATGGAAAAAGTGATGAGAGAGCTTGACGCTGGCTCAGCCGGCGAGACACACCCCCAAGTCAAAAGTTAAAAAGTTGGAATTGAGTTTCGTAGACGATAGATCTACTTATTAAATAAGAAATTTAATAGTAGATCTAGTATTCGTAGTAAATTTCTAGCTCACAAATCTGATTTCATTTATATTTATGAACTTCAGTTGTTTAAAATGTCTCAGTAGTATCATTAATTGAATTCTTTGGCCTGGAAATCCAATGTATTGTTGGTACTGCACCTGGTATTAACTTCAATTTTTTTTTTAAATCCCATTTCCACAGCAGTGAAGTTGCTGAAACAGCTTCTCTCAAAATGGTTTGAGCATAAACAGGAATTAGCTAATGCCTTTGTAAAATATTTGCTCTTCAGGCGAATAAATTTTCCCCATTTTCCCTTTAAAACTTCATCTCTTGGAAACAAATGAAAAGAGACACTAATTTCTGTATCAGCATACTTGCTGATTTTATCTTTGTGATTGGAACTACTGCAACAAGCTGAAGAACAATATTTAATTTTCTTCAAGTAGAAATAGAGGTTTATAAACAATGACCGATTATAAATCAACGTGGAGACTAGATCTAGCTGTGAAGCGTAACAATAAATGCGATCCGATAGGTCTAGATCTAGACTAGAGAGTTTATCGGTTATATAGGTCTAGATCTATATTTAGCCAGCACCTTCGTGACGTCACGTTTTTAAAAACTAAAAACATCTCGCAGAACCCCGTTTTTTTGGGGGCGTGGAGAATTTTCTGTCTAATTTATTAAATATAAAATTTTCCGAGCATTTAAATAAAAAATGATATAATGTTTACTATTACAACTTTTTACGCAGAATTTAAATATGTCAATAACTAAAATTTGAAAAACTATCGGAGTTTCCCTTTAACACATCCTTCCATTCATGTCTCTCCTGGGCCTTTCGTCTCCACGCCCTAACCCCAAGCTGCTTCAGATCTGCTTCCACATCGTCAATCCATCGCATTCGGGGTCTGCCTTTGGGTCGCCTGCCTTTTGGTTTTTGCCTGTATTCGATTTTCGCTCCTCTGTTGTCTGACATTCTTTCAAGGCGACCTGCCCAACGTAGTCTGTTCTTTTTTAATTCCGTCACTATTGGTGGGTCTTCATACAATTGATATATCTCATGGTTAGTGCGTGTCCTCCACCTGGTTTCATCCTGTATGGCACCATAGATTTTCCTAAGAATATCAGAAGGAACATCTAACGTAAAACAAGCAAACCAAAAGAAGTCAATAAGCAATAAATTTACAAGCTCCTTGAGGCGGAGCAAGGGAAGAAGAACAAGAGTTTTAGTCTCCGCAGACTGCAACCGTAGATTTTCTTCACTGGAATTGAAGAGCTCTTTAAGTTCAACTTAGATTTGGTCTTTGCTCAAACACTAAAACCACTCCAAATAATATTACCCACTCGTACTGAAGACGACACGAGAGAAAAACAGACTCCGACAAACAACGGCTTTGTCTGTTTGTAAAATGTTTTAAAATGTCTGCATTAGGTATGCTACAATATGCACATGAAATACTCCAATCATTCTCAATTCTTTGGACTCGGAAACAAAGCATTATCATTATAAATTAGTTTCCAGCTAGTGGGACTATTAGGCATACCACAAGGCCAACAAGTCCACTTTCTAGTATGACTATATTGGATTTTTTTTTGGTTGATTACTGATCTTACATCTATCCATCAACCATCCCAGTAACACTACAGCCCATGGAGGGTGGCCTGTTCTAGCACATCTTTCCATTCTGATCTATCCTGCGCTTTACGTCTCCATGCCCCAATTTTTAGCTGTTGTAGATCTGCCTCTGCATCAAGCCACCGTACTCATATTCTGCCTTTTGGGTCGGTGAACAATCTTTACTCACAACACGTTATCCTTATCTCATTTACTTAGTTTTGTCTAGTTTTGTTTTTTAACTGTTAGTTCAAATAATCCATCATAAAAAAAAAATGTCTTGACTGTACCAACAGGTAAGTAAAAACTATGAAATGGTTTATAAATGTATATTTTTCTCAGACTATCCAAATCAACGCTAGATCGAGCATTGATATAACTATTGTCTTGACTGTACCAACAGGTAAGTAAAAACTATGAAATGGTTTATAAATGTATATTTTTCTCAGACTATCCAAATCAACGCTAGATCGAGCATTGATATAACTATTGTCTTGACTGTACCAACAGGTAAGTAAAAACTATGAAATGGTTTATAAATGTATATTTTTCTCAGACTATCCAAATCAACGCTAGATCGAGCATTGATATAACTATTGTTGGCACAATTAGTTTGTTTGCTGAAGTCCTCTGGGATTGATTTTAAAGTGCTGCCTGCTAGTAACAAGCTTTCATTGATTCTAGGCCAATCATGGCGCACACAATGGCAAGACAGGTTCTAGACTGGAATCCGCAGGAGAAAAGAATGGCTGGAAGACCAAAGAAGACATGGAGAGAAAATCGGTAGTCCAAAAAGCAAAGATGACACGATAGACATGGGCCCAACCCGAGAGAAGTTACACAGAGTCCGATGGTGAAGTGCTGTCGCAGCCCTATGCTCCACTGGGAGTCAAACGGATTAACCATTATGCAACCAAAACTTAAATTTGAACATTATAAGATCAAAACAGAAAATGCTTTGTTTCAAAAACAATTTATTCGACAGTATTCAATCAAACAATAAAAAAACAAACATTGGGTGAACAAGTCAAGCTAGAACAGTAAGTTCCTCTATGTGAATATGCCATATAATATAATGTGGCACTGTCAATCATCAATGAAGTAAGCAACAATTTCAATTCTTCATACAGACAAAGAAAAACAATTGAACATACAAAAACTTAACATGTTAATTAGTACATTTGCATTCATTACCATGAGCTGACTCAATGATTCAAAACATAAAAAGAGATAAAATTCAATGTTCAGACCACACTTTCCATTCAATTCTAATTGTCTGTTCATTCATTCTATCCACGCAATCCAGACTCAGTCACAATTCCAATCTCATTCAGTGTCAGTCATTCTATCCACACAATCCAGTCAGTCACACTTCCAATCTCATTCAGTGTCAGTCATTCTATCCACTATATTCATTTGACAGTCTCACAGAGAACATAAATACACAGAAGATATTCTCCTTCATTGTGATGGCATTTGAAAATGGTCCATGGTCAGTATCAGTCAGGCCTTTGTAGTATCTAAGTATCGAATCTAAGTGATGTTTTACTTGGCTCAAGACAAGCACTACCTTTGGCTTGCTCACCAAAAGTTATACAGCCCAGGCAGAAACACACAGCTAACAGAAAGCAGTGTTTCTCCCTAAGCAAAGATGTGAATATTGAAAAGAAAGTGAATAGGAACAAGGATGTGTGACTGGGAGGCTTAAATTGCTGGGCTACCTTTCAAAGGGGCTTGGCTACCTTTCA
The DNA here is from genome assembly GCF_947242115.1 of Biomphalaria glabrata. Taxonomy (NCBI): domain Eukaryota; kingdom Metazoa; phylum Mollusca; class Gastropoda; family Planorbidae; genus Biomphalaria; species Biomphalaria glabrata. The sequence continues at coordinate 1,008,455 of NC_074728.1, forward strand.
AGGGGGCTTGGCTACCTTTCAAGGAGGAAAGCAGAGTTGTGTTTGCTGAGCCACTAAAGACAGCATGGAAACCTTCTCCCAGGTACCTCCCCACCCCACCATCAACAAAATAGATTGGACCCTAGCGCACTGAGCATGCTAGAAGCATGAAAGTTATGTTACATAAAAGCAATTTTAAAAAAAAGTTTTCAGAACAAGTTTTACATTGCTTTGACATATTTTGTTTTCATGTCAAAGTCAGACAATTGATCAGCGAAACCACAAGACGAACAAAAGTAGGTGTGGGGAAGTATTCTAAAATAGACTTTAATTAAGCCAACCTTTTATGCTTTACTATTTGGTAGGGCATGAGCCATGATGAGATTATAAAAGAATAGGCTTTGGGACTACTTACAATTTACAGTATATCAGGGAACAAATAAAGGGGGTATCCATTGGATAAAAGCTAGTCAGACAAATAAAAGTAACTTATGCTATTTTGCACAATGGATTGTAGGACAGTGTGGAATATCCAACATTTAAATTGCTGGACACCCCCATGCACCGTTGACAAAACAGTTCAACATAACAAAACAAGCCGTAAGAAAGCATTGCAACTATTTCTTTCCTGAAAAATATTTGCACAAAGACTTACAAACTATTGAACTAATTGAAATACAAAGTTTGGCTGGACACTAAGCATGAACTTATTTGATCCTCCCGGTTCAGAGAATTAACACACGAAAAACAATTAATTCACAGACTTTCAAACCCTTTTCATAACAGAAACAAAATAGTCCACCTCCCCTCTCTTGAGATGTCAACTCTGCAACGCTACTTGCATGAACACTATCTATCAATGTTAAGCTAAAACCAATTGCTCCACTGTATTTACATTTGGTTTGTTCTCTTCCTCAAGCTTGCTAAACAATTCAAAGTTGTCGACAGTTTGCCTTTTTTAAGCTAAATTTTACTTTAAAGAGAATGCACTGAGATTTGAGTCTCTTCATATGTCATCCCCTGCCAACTCTAAGACTGTGCTGGAGTAAGCTAGATCCCAGTAGTGCTCAACGCCAAGTTTCTTGAGCTGCTCTCGTGCAAAGGATTCTGTCGGACAAGTCTTAAACTTCATTTCATCAAAAGATCTGGTCTTCACCATCCCCTGAAACAGTTCAAACAAAATGAAGTTAATTGTAACAGCGTGAAAAGGATGTGTAACACTTGGGGCTGGCAATGCTCTAAAACACTGTTTTTAATTTATACAATACAGAGGATATTTATATAAAATACTACAACTCATAAGCACATCCAGTATGTACAGTAATTTAGAAAACTAAATAAAAGCGTAATACTTCAGGAACTTAATAAACTTCCTCATTTTTTTTTAAAAAGTGCAGCATTTAATCAATAGCCAGTAACTATTAAAAGTCACTCACTTATTGTGACCATACCAGTACAAAAATATGATAAATGATTTAATATTTGATTAAAGAGCATGTCAAAGCTAATGTGTTAGGCTAAAAAAAATGAACTAATTCTCTGTAATGACTGCTTGAAAACATAATAAAAAAGAACTAGTTGCATCCATAGAAATTTATTTTAATAAATTAAAAAAAAAACATGTATTACCTCCCAGACAAGAACACACTTATTGGTTTTATTCACAGAGCTGACATCATCATCTTTGTCATCTGGTAGGCATAAAAAAAAAAAAGACATTTGGTAGGGAGTTATCAATAAACAGCAGCAGAATTTATATCTATATTTCTACTATTGTTTGACAAACAGACCTTGTACTCTGCTATGGGCTGACTATTATAAGTGGTAAATTTTGTAAAGTTCATTTGTTTCTGTTAGACGCCTCATATGATTAGCAATAACACCTAGAAAATACCTTTGGTGCTTGCCATGCAGGGGTGCCACTTATTTTTCCAGTAAACCCTGAAACTTCTTCATTTTTTATCATTTTTATAAACCCCGAAACCGAAATACACCACCTTCACAAAGCTGGAAACGTGCCAGCTGAAATGTTTTTAATTAAAATTTTTGCAACAAATGAGTAAACAATAAAACTTGCTTAGTTTAATTTGTATATATAAATCCAAGAACGCTTTGCACAAAATTAAAAAAATCCCCATACATTAAAACAATGAAAGAAAAAATGGGGCGAAATTTGTAACGTTTGCTTTTTAAAAATGGCATCACTTCACAAAAATAAAACAGATTTATATGCCCACATAATGTAAACATGTAATTAGTAGGCTTATCATTATAATGAATAGAGTTTTTGTGTATTTATTGTAATACAAGAGTGGGTCTAAGAGCTTGATTTAGTACAATTTTATATTAACAATGTTTGCACCCCCCTCCCAAAAAAAAAAAAGTTATTTTAAATGATGTTTCTCTCTTAACCTTTAACACTTTATTCCCTCATTATTCCTTTGTAGCCCCCTGCTTTAATCACATTGTTATCAATGTACACGCATGGGCCAGGACATCTATTGCAACAAGATAAAATTGAGATCTACTCCAACATGGACATTGTTTTTCTAGCCCTAGCCCCAGATTTAATTTCTAATATTTAAATGTAGATCTAGAATTTGCTGGACTGCTTGTACATACTTTGTATAGAGTAATAGACCAATCAATCTAAGGTCTCCAGGCGAACACAAACTTATTAAGTTAATTAATTCTTTAATTATTGATTCTATACTGTTCTGATCTAGAGTTCTGCCATCTCTACTAATACGATGTAAATCGGCTGTCTATTTTAGATCTAGAACTAATCCATCCCAAATCTAGAACACTCCAGATCAATATATAATCTAGATTTCTAGATCTAGACTCTATATATAGAATTATTAGAATCTATAAATATATAAAGCATGGAAAGAAAGTTTAAGATTAGCTCTATTTCTACATTTTAGATCTAGACTCTACAGCTAAAATTGTAAATCGATGCGCTATTGTTTAGAATGTTTACATTCTAAAAAATGTATGCCAAGTGAAAGTCTCAAGAATTGTGAGATAGGAAACGAGTCAATTTTGTTTAAAAATGACAGCTCGCGTGATTGGAACTAGCAAACTAAGATTAACGGGGGAAATGCGGTGAAATTTTGACCAAATCTGAAATCGACTAAAAACTTGGATTTTAACAAAATCGTAGAGGACAAACTCGGAGGGGGGAAAAATTGGACCCCTCGAAAGCCAGATTTCCAGGTTATCCCGGAAAAGTGGCACCCTTGTTGCAATGTGACAATTCTCTCACTTTTGTTTACTATGTAGGCACTTAAAAAGGAAACAAACACAAATACTAGCTCTTGAAATGTGAACAACACATTACCATTGTCTTTGACTCGTCTGTGTGATTCAGACCATTTGATTCTATTCAGCATGAGTCGCTTGAATTTTCTCTGTTGTTTAGGACCTGATAAAATAATATGCAGACGTAAAAAGTGGAGAGAATTACTCAGAGAGTAGTTCCTAGTCCTATATTGGGTGTTTTTGAACCCATACAAATTTAGCATAGTAACAACACATATATATTTAAATTAGTTTTCATTAAAAAAAAAGTAAACGATTGAGTGTTTATCTAAGTGTATTTGAGTGCTAAAATTTATTTTTTATATTTGTTAAAAATAAAGCTTATTAAAAAGAAATACTGTAAAGTACGTGAAAGAGAATTTCTTTTTTTAAGGATAAAATGTATTCATTAATAACAGGTTTTTCTTTACAAAGAGAATATAATTTTGAATATTTCCAAGATGCTGGGACTAAATGAACATTTTCCAACTGGGAGGTCAGAGGAATAGAAAAACATAAATCAATTTGAACAAAATAAAAATTGTGTACCTCCTTCCACAACCACAACATTGCAATCTTTATAAATGATGGTGATACCAGTCATATACAGCTGCTTGGCGTTGGTCTCAACCTTGAACTTGATGGCAGGGTCACTCAGATCTCGCACTCTGCAAGAGTTGTGAAATAGATAATGTATTCAGCACATTTTAAATAGGAAAACTTAATTGTTTTGATATATATATATACATATTTAATTGAGTAGGCTTTGGCATGAAACTGTAGAAACAAGACAAACTATATATAGAGCTAGCCACATAAAAGAAATGATGCATTATTACATAAATAAAGGCAGCACTAGGTACCATATTTTTAATGAGAAAATGGGGAATTGAATGTAGAAAAATAAGGGACAGTCTTGACCAGGACATGAACCATGGACCCTATGATTCGCATATGCTACCTAGAGGCAAATGCAGTGCCAAGCGAACAAATCACCAGGCCATTAAATCTCCCTCTACCCCCCATACCCCTACAAAAAATAAAATTTTTTGATTAGTACACACTTCTGCCACATGACCCACCCAGTCCCACCTGGAAATACACACCTACACCACCAATCCAAACAGAGCCAACAAACACGCAAGTTATATTTATTCACCATTTTCTCTAATAAAAAATTTGGTCCGTGGTAGTGCCTTTATTTATGTACTATGCACGCATCATTAATTATTTCACAACTTAGCTTCACATCTGTTAACACAGTAAGAGCACATAACTTGGTCAAGGGGCTAACAGATTAAACTTTCTCCAATAGTTACACTGACCTGTAAACTGCCACCTGGACTCCCTGAGATGTGTCCTCTTTTATTTTAGCAATCTTTTTATCCCTTCTCTGCTCAACTGTCAACTTTCTGGCTGCATTGGCCTCTTCGTGCTGACGCTGTCTCTTTGCCATCTGGGCCCTGACATGTGCTTCTACTTTAGTGGGGTCTTGGACAGCCTCTGTACCTAAAACTCTCATCAGATTGGCCATTCGTACTGGAGGAATATAAAAAGTGGAACATTTAGAAATAGTAAAAAGCAATTCATTATGCTACTTTTATCAGCTTTATTATGAGCCTTAACCATTAACTTAAGAATTTCAATTTAAGTGACCCTTACCTTTAGGTTCTAAGGGTGGAGCAAGACCAAGACGAATTTTCTCTTGAATTTCCTTCTCTGCCTCTCTTCGGTTTTGTCTGCGTAATTTCTTTCTTTCAGCTTTGGTCAAATACACAGGTATAGAGATGTCTTCCTTAACCTCAACTTGAAATTTAAAAAAAAAAACAATGTATAAATATCAGCTGTGGATTACTGCTATGTGTATAGTTCAAGAAACAACTTCAGCAAGCGGAGTTAAGAAAAAAAAACAACAATCAGCTCCAATCCATTATTGTTTATGCTGGACTTGGACAAGGATTCTGAAACTCTTCATAATCGACAGCAACAGTTGGGAGAAAGAAGCACTGGATAGATCCACATGGAGAGCAAGCATAAAAAAAAATCGCAGATGGTGTACACACCAGGAGTAGGAAGAAGGCTAAATTCACAGGAGTGTCTGGTGATCACAAATACCTAACCTGTGGCATGGATGTATATCTAGGATTGGCCTCTTTAGTCACATGAGAAAATGTAATGTAAATGAGATGTAAAATGCCTCAGAGGACTCGTATAAAATCCTAGAATAAGTAGTCCATTAAAACCAAGATAAAGGTTTCCCTTTGCAAAAGACTGTTAAAACCCAAGAACTACAAAACAATATTAACATTTTTAATCCATAACATTTTTAACTACACAAAGATCAAGGCCAACTAAAAATTCAACCTTTAAATGCTTGCAACTATCTTCCAGAATCAGTAAAACTAAAACTGAAATATCTGCACCCAAGATATAGTTACAGAGAAGTTATAAGGTACAAATATAAGTAAGTGATTAGAGGACTAAGTCTAGCGTACAATTACAATTTCAAACAAAAATAGACAAATGTTTTTAGTGTCTCACCAGGTGGCGCTATTTGTGTCGGGTGTTCTACCAGATTTGTAATGCCATGATATGCCAGCCTGTCAATGTCACCTGTATCTGGCACAACATCATACCTGGAACAAACGTAGACAAAGTTAACATCAAACACGACAATCTGTTCCATAAATATTAAACTGTCTACACTAATACATAAAAGATTTTGTCTTGTCAAGCTTGAGAAAGATTTCAAAATTGTATGTGGATTACACTACAAACAAATAAACTAACTAGAGTACACACTTGTTACTTAATATACTAAAAACAATTTTACAACTCTGTTAAAGTACTACTCACGTATTGCTCTTGATAATGTATGTATCCCACCATTCAATGTCAGGGACCTCACCTTCTTTCTGTTGAATGAAACACAAACAAAATCTTTTAAAATTTAATAAGTGGTTGATTGTTGATTTGAGGCACATCGGCACAATTTAGGCCATGTCGTGCCTGCAGTCCCTTAAGGACTACTCTCTCTCTAAACAACAAGGGCCAGATTCTATACAGTCATATAATTAAAATCAAGGTCTATTCACAGTTAGAATAGTAAAGGTAGTAAAAATTTAAATATTTGGTAAAAATCTAATGTAAATAGTGCATGTTCACAAATTCAGAAATCAGATCTTCGTAGATAGCCCCACTTCCCGAATAAAGCCCAGTACCTTCCCAGGGTCGACATTATTAAATAGTGTTTTTAGATTAGTGGCTCTAAAATATTTCGTCCTGACATCCTGGTATCTGGGGCAATCAACGAGGATATGTTCCATGGTGAGGCGAGAGTCACAGTACTTGCAAAGTGGGGAAATTTAATAAGTCAAAAATATACTCTTTAATATTTTAAATATATAAAGGCTGTGTCTTAATTCTCCATCAATCCCTTCTCAATGTAAAGAAACAAAAAAATCAAGACTTCAGATAAGGAATGATTCAATTAAATCAGCACATGTAACAAATTTTTGGGCTCAATATAATACAAAATATACTGTTAAGTATTTTTTTAAAAATGTTACTTGTTTTAGCATGTGATGTGGACTATTTCTTATTAGAGCTGGTGTTAAAGAATACACTATCATGTTATTTCACAGTTTTAAAAAAGTGGAGGGTTACATTTTAGTTAATAATAATAATATAAATGGGGGGCAAGGTGGCTGAGTGATAAATCAGTTGGCTTCTGAACTGGGGGGGGGGGGTCTCTCAGGTTTGATTACCAGTAAAGGCTAAGGATATTTAGCATACCACTGACTCCACCCAAGTCTAATGGGTACCTGACATTAGTTGAGTTAACTGGCTTTTTACATCATCAGCCCAAGGTCTTTACTTTACTGTTTTTTTTAAATTGAAGTACAACTTGATTTCTGAATAGCACAAAAAATGAGTTGAAATTTTTAAAAAGCAGCCAAAGCTTACTCAGACTCTGCCTATATATCTTGCAAATAGTATTTTCAACCATTGATATTAAAAAAGGAAACTCATAATTTTAAATGCATTTCAATCTGTGCTAAGAGTGCTCACACGTTTAATATACCACTGATAGAAATCACTTTACAAGTGCTTTAAAAAGATAAAAGTCATTATAGACAAAGCTCTCAGAGCCTTTACTGTAACTTCAAAGAGCTTGAAAATGAATAAATGTTAATTTTAAAAATTAAATAATACAAGTACAACCCTTCACTGAGATTCTTCATAAGGTGTTGCTGTCCAGCCCCTTGTTGCGCTTTACACTCTTCAAGTTTGTCTCAAGATAATCAATACTACAAAACAAAAATACTAAATAATTATAGTTAATAGATTTACTATTTCTTTCTTGGGAGCAATGGTGGCTATCTTCGCTGCAGAGGCAATGCCTGTCTTTTTAGCTGCCTGGGCAATCTCTGACTGCAATCTCTCTAGTTGTGCCTGATGAAAAAAACAACAACAACATTGCTGTAACATTGCAACTGTGTACAATCAACAAGCTACTAATTGATCACCATACATTCAAACAAAGGACAGCAGGTAAAAAAGCTATTTTAGCAAAGTGCCACTGTCATGTTGGTCATATTCACACCGCCCAGGCCAAACTTTGACTCATGGTACCCCTGATGCGGAGAGGAAGAGGAAACCATGTCTCATATTCTTTTGACTGACCCAGACTTGCTGAATTCTAGCTTGACATGACATATGTGCCTAACTCACAACAGCAGGGTTTCTGACCAGGGCTTTTTGCAAGAGGATTGGAGTTTAAATGAACTTCAATGGAGATTGATAATGATGATGAATGTCATTCTTGTATAAAACAGTTTCTGACAGTCAAGTCTTACCTTAGCTCTTAATCTAGAAGCTTGCTGTTCAAATTTTCCTTTCTCATGAAATTTAAAACCTCTCTTGGCTCTCTGAACACCCTTTAAACTGAAAAACAAAAAGTTTGAGATTATGATTCAAAGTCTATTATTTCAGAGCAATGGACCATATCATAAATGATAGCATAAATGTTGATAAAAAAAAAACCTTCATCAATCTCACATCATGTAATACTATTGAAATGAATGTGCATGCAATTACAAGGATTACAAACTGGTCATCTTATCACCAAAGGGGAGCAGAAAAATTATGGTGAACACAAAACAAAACCAATAATCATGGCAGAATTTTCTTCTCATTTCCATGTTTAGTCAAAAATGTTCTTTTGCTCATCTAAGAAGGTAAATGTGTTATACATAGTAGTAGCTCTGTTTTATAACTTGATGGCTGCCAGGTCATGTGGCACACACTCTGGATTATCATCTTGATGGTAGTAGGTTCACACCTGCCCATTGTCACCCCCCCCCCCTTTTTTCAGCAGAAGTTTTTAACTAAGTTCTAATAATCTTTAGTTCTAAAACAACATCCAAAACAATGTACAACAAAAAGCCTGTAACAAATCCTCTATGAATTAAGAGTCAATGAGGAGAATATGATATAAATAAAAAAAAAAGGTGTTTATGTTTAGGTACTTTTACAGCACTTAACTCTCTTCGAATAAGTTTTTAAGTACAGTATAGAACAGAGAAGAAAGCCTATTCAAAGTTTTGAATAAAACAGAATATAAAATTGAATCTCTTCAACTTGGACGGTCATTTCACATTACAATTTTTAAAAATATGATCTTATCAAAATGTGTCAATGGAAGATTTTTAAAATTTGATAGTTGAAATCAACTCCACAAAAAAAAAAAAAAAAAATTTGCTACTTTTTTTAAGCCAGATAAAAAAATATTTAAAATGATTCCACACCATTTTAAACATGCAGATTAAAAATATGTAAACACATATAAAAAAAAAAACATCAATACAACACAATGAGGAGGTTTATCCAAATCAGTTTTTGAAATTTATGGGACCATTGATGAAGATAGACATTTACTATATTAAAAGCACTTGTGCTATTTAGATTTATTATAACCCAATAGTATTTTATTTTTCTGTTTTGCAATTGAAAATATAAATTCTTGAAATTTTTACATTCACAATGTTTGTATACAAATAGGTGTAAACTGCAAATTTTTATATCTAGATAAATTGGGCAGACTATGGCAGGCATGAAAGAAGAAACAAAAACATTTGAGTAACACTACAGAAGACTTACGACAATCTGCTATCATAAAACTTGCTTTCACTAATTTCTTCCGGAGGTTTGTCGATAAGGCCTTTAAATTGTTCCCTTCTCTTAGCTCGAATGTTTGCCTACAAACAAGAGACATTTTAACAGTTTGGTTCAATTTGAAAACTAAAGAAACACACAGAGACACACACATAACACTGCCACTAATTATTACAAGAGAATCAAATGTCAATACAATATAAGGCAAGGCAGCTCAGAAGAGAAAATGTAAAATTTTTCTTTACTGAAATATGAAGAAAAAAAAAAGACAACAATTCCAGTACTGTTACAATATAATCCTGCCATTCTTTTTATGACTCCTGATTTTAGAGCAAAATTAGAAATATATTATTTTATGATAGTTCTAGTTGAGATGTATTTTGGTATCATCAAATTTAACACATCTATGAAAAATTTGAAACCAAAAAAAAAAAATGTTTAGAATATGAAATAATTGGATTATTTTAGTCTTGAATATTTAAAAAAACTGTATAGATAGCTGCAGTCCATTACCTTGAGGGTTGGTGTGTACAGTGCAAGTTGAATGGCCTCTCCAGTTTTGGCATCAATAGTTTTGCCTTCTTCATTCAAGATAAGGGGACTTGGCCTGCAATGCAACATTCCAATGTTTAATATTAATACATCATAGATAGGATCAAAGACAATTATAAAAGGGCTTGGCATTTCAAATGTATTCTTTCTAAGCCAAACTTTATAAAAAAAGTAAATTTACAAACCCTGCCAGTGGAGGCATGACTGGAGGCTGTGTTGGGGCTGCATTTTGTTGTCCAGGTATCATTGCACTGGAAAGCACTCCAGCCATACCACTTAGCCGGGCCTGGATCTGCGCATGAAGTTCAGCTGCCCTCTTCCCTGGGTCAACCGGTACACTGACTGGTTTCTAGAAAGTAAGACAAATATGTGGATGTTTATCTTGAATCATCTTATATTTTGACTAATGATTTATCTGCTTCTTTTATTATTTTTAATAGCAACTGTCATCAAATTTGTAATGCTGTGTTAAAGACTCACCGGCATGACTGGCATGGTCACCTGAAGTTGTGCTTTTCTTTCCAGGATCATCTTTTGTGCATTGGCCATCATTTCTTTGATCTGAAAACAATACAGGACTGACAATAAGAATTTTTTTTTACAACTATCTGAAAATATATCAAAAAGAATTTATTTGAACACACTTATTTCCTTCATTATCTTCTTATATAATACAGACGTTACTTCAAAAAAAAAGATGATTATGTCCTACGCGTCATGCATTTAGTCATGCAATGACTTAAATTCTGCCAAGTCACTGGTTTTCCTTGCTAGCTCAGGCAACCCATTCCATGCTCTAATGGCACTAGGGAAGAATTCTTATAGATTTTTCTTATTAGATCCTAAAATTACCCCCCCCCCTTTTTTTTTTTTTTAAATATTTTCTTTTTATCTCACATTCATTGTTAAAAACTTTTCAGTATTTCAGTAGTGATGAGCCATGCTTTGAGGAAGAGGGTACAGGCCATAAAAAAAGCCAAAAACTTGAGCTAATGCAGACAAGACAGGTGATGTAAAGCTCATCTGTTTCTGTGGCCCATGTGCAATGGGGGTGTCATGTGACCCAAACAACAATCAATAGCCTATTCTTTCGTCTAATTAATGTCAAAACCTATTAGAGTTGGATGGACTCTTAAGGTCTTACTTTTATTTTACTAATATAACTAGCTGTATAGTAAACAAACTTACCTTGTCCTGGGTCAGCATAGCTCCTGGAGGATTTAGGTTGGGCAAGGTATTTTTAGGTTTTTGCATAGACTGCTGTAATGAGGCAAGTTCTGCCATTTCCAACTGGTCATCAATGTACTTTTTCTTTTTCATGTTTTCATCTACAACATCATCCTATCAGGGAGACATTGAATAGAAAAGTTCAGTCAAAACAACATTTTTTCATCTACAACAACATCCTATCAGGGAGACATTGAATAGACTAGTTCAGTCAAAACAACATTTTTTTCATCTACAACAACATCCTATCAGGGAGACATTGAATAGACTAGTTCAGTCAAAACAACATTTTTTCATTTACAACAACATCCTATCAGGGAGACATTGAATAGAATAGTTCAGTCAATACAACATTTTTTCATCTACAACAACATCCTATCAGGGAGACATTGAATAGACTAGTTCAGTCAAAACAACATTTTTTCATCTACAACATCATCCTATCAGGGAGACATTGAACAGAATAGTTCAGTCAAAACAACATTTTTTCATCTACATCCTATCACGGAGACATTGAACAGAATAGTTCAGTCACTACAACATTTTTGCATCTACAACAACATTCTATCAGGGAGACATTAAATAGACTAGTTCAGTCAATTGAACATTTTTTCATCTACAACATCATTCTGTCATTGTTGAGATAAAAATTTAGTAAAATATTTAAATTTCCCTAATCAATCATGACTCCAGGTCCAGAATGGAGCAATTTAACAAATTAATATAGACCTGATTGATAATACAGACCCGTAAGAAAAAAACAAACTAATTAGATCTAACAGCACAAAAAAAATTATTTTCCAATCTCAAACTGAAGACAGCAGTGGAAAACCCTTTAAGCAATAAAGACCGAAGAATGAGTAATAAATAAGATGTAGTAAGAATATTGATAGATAAGTAATAACGTACTCTTCGTCTTTTCTTCACATTCCTGAGGCTGTTTCTGAAGTCTTCATAGAGATGGTGGACTCGCTCAGCCAATGTGCTGGCTTGGGACCGGTCCAATATTCTAGAAAGTTGTTCTAAAAAACGAACATCAAAAATAAAAGGTTGTGAGAATCCGATACAAGTAAATAAACTTCCAACTTTTTAAACCTTGTGTTAAGAGAAAGAGAGAGAACAAAAGAAAGCAATCATCGCTGAATCTTGGCTTCCTTGTAATTTAGTGTTTTTTTTTGTCTGCGTTCATGTAAATTGATGAAACATGAGGGCGATGAAACTTATATATAGTGATGGGCAAAAGTTAACTAAAAAGTTGCTAACTTTTAGTTTAACTAAAAAAAATTAGTTAAGGCCAAAGTTTAATTTAAAAAAAAAAGTTTAGTTAAAATCCTAGTTTAATTAATTTTTTTTAGTTACAAACTAAAAAGTTTAATTACAAATTTTACAAACTTTTTTAACAGACATACCAATAAATATTTAGATCTATCTAATTTGGAGAATATATGTAATAAATAATATAGAGGAGAAATAACTAGAGGGTGCACAGCTCACTAGAAAGCCTTTTGACCTTTACCCTATAATGGTCGCTATTCCCCAATGTATTTGAAAGGCGAGAAAAATAAACGTGTTCATTATATTTCTAGCAAGTTTCGCTGCTTGATAAACCCTGATAATTCCTTGCTTCTATTGATCTACATTTTGTTGCTTTTTTTTTAAACACCAGTGTGTTCCTGTATAGCTGCAGACAAAGAATTTTGCTTTACTATAGATCTAAAAGAAATGTCGACTCTATTTTATTTTAAAACTTTTTACTAGTAGATAGATCTAGAGTCTAGTGACGTCTAGTCTATTAGTATTAGAATTAGTCTATTACTACTATTAGATCTATAGGCATAATAGTCTATATTTAATTATTTTAGTCTCTTAGTCTTAAGTAGTCTAACTCTTAGCCTAGTCTTAGATCTAGATGTAAATTTAAAATTATAAGTCAATAATATAGATCTATTAATTGAAATCTATATTACTTTACTTTATTAGACTAGACTAGAACTATTAGTTAGAGATTCTACTATTCGTATTCCTCCCTAGTCACGTGGTTGTGTGTATACAACGCGCACCGTGCTTAGTTTTAGTTAGTTTGTAGTGGGAATCTGAAGCGTTTTAAGTCAATATTTAGTGGTTTCAATTTACTCATTAGCGCTAAACTATAATTTGTTAATAACAGGAGAATCTAGAGATACATTTTTTAATAGTTTCAACTAAAACAAATAGTTAAACCTTTGATAGAAGGTACCGAAGCGTTGGCCTATAATCTGCCATACTGAGATCAAGATTTCTTGATCTACAATGAATGACTACACTTACAGTTCTTAGCGTTCGGGTAACCAGTCCTAGAAAAAAAAAGTAACACTTTCATCCCCCCCCCCCCCTTTCCTCTCTGCCCAAAAGTAAACAAACTTGAACTTGAGTAGAACACTAAAAGTTGGACAGCAGACCAGTGTGTATTGGTCAGATAGCTCTAGGGCTAGTGTGTAGTCGATATGTCGACTAGTTGTTATAAAAGATAAAAAGACTGCCATGTGTTTTCCTTGTGCGTAATAGGCTTCAGTTGTTTAGCGAACAAATAACACATCTGATAGTCAAGGATAAATCGAGATCTACTCTTACAGTTACACAGGTCAAATGTGTCTTACCCCGCCCTTTCATTGTTAAATTTGGTTTCTAAGTAATAAAATAGATCTAGATCTGTTTCGTCAACGCATTTTTGAAACTTTAATGTAACATTTTGTGAATTTCTTAAAAAATGATAGAACTTTTAATAACATAATAATACATCATGTATCCAACACAATAACCGGAATATGAAATATATAACGTTAAAAAATAGCTGAAGTTTATGAAAATAACAATGTTTCAACTAATATGCTACTAATATAGTAGTAGTAGTAGTAGTAGGCCTAACTAGTATTTCTTAGATTATTTTTTGATTAAAATATTAATTATTTGATCTAGGTCTAGTAGCTAGATTTAATTCTAGATCCAGATTATGTTTCTGATAATTTCGTTTGCAGAAGATATTAGATCTAGATCCAGAATATTCTAGAATCTAGGTCGAGTTAGTTAGAGTGCAGTTTTATCATTACTTCTAAAGGTAACTTATATTAGAACTTGGACAATTACTTCTAATTTCTTTCTATAATAGTATTCTAATTGATCTACATCTATCTCATAAAGACATTTAAATCTTGTTTCATGTGCACAAATAAATGTTTATTACATTTAGCTAAAGAGATTGGTTGTGCTTTATATTTTTCATGTATGGCTGTTTCGTCCTTAAAAAAGATCAAAATAGTTTGTAAAAGTTTAACTAAAATTTCTTAGTTTAGTTTAACTAATTTTTTCAATTCGTGATTAACTAAAAGTTTAATTACTTTTTTTTAGTTCAAACTTAGTTTTAGTTTAACTAAAAAAAATTAGTTTAGTTCCCATCACTACTTATATATTATATTTTAAATTCAGTGTTTAAAAAAAAAATGGCTCAAGCACATCATGATAGCACTACTTTGATTTGCCTTAGTAAGAAAAAGTCAATAACTGTACACTAATAAACTAGGGCTGTGTTATAGCTCTACTTTTATCACTTCTTTCTTAGAACAAGACTGATTTGATGTTGACCTCTTAGAATGCTACTAAGATGAGGGACATGAATGGTGGGAAGAAAAAGGATCATTAATCCCCTTACTGATGTTGGACGCAAGAAAAAAAAATGGCATACTCAAGTTTTTTGTCAAGTGTGTAGCAATTTGTGTCAAAGGAATTAAAAATGGAGAAAAAAATATATATACACACACACACACACACATATATATATAAATAAATATAAATATATATATATGTGTGTGTGTGGCATTTTTAGACTTCGAGAGATGATCTTTTCCCTTTGCAACTTCTCATGTGACTAAAACGGCCTATTACTGATTATAGTGTGGATGTCCTGGCACCATGCTCTTTACAGAACTTCCTCATTGGTTATTTTATCTTTTCTACTAATTTGAAAAATGTGACTAAGGATCAGAAGTGGAAGATATTCAGCTTTTTTCTCCTGCCAAGAAACGGTTGACCATGTTTCACTAATGTATAGTAGCGTAGTCATCATATAAAGTAAGATGTGAGAATATGATGCACTATATTTTTATTTATGGCAAGTTTAAGAAGAAATTCTTACCAACAGTTTTGTTCATATCATATCCTGTACTGACACAGTTTAACGCTGCAGCCACAACAGTTGGCTCACTAAAACCCAGAAGTTGTTTCACTGTGTCACTCAGCAAAGGTTTCAAATCTTCTATATCCCTGTGTGACAGCGCCATTTTCAAATTTGGAGTAAGTCCAATCAGAAACAAAAGATGAACTTGGCGAGTACTTTCTGTAGACTGTTAAGAATCTACAAAGTCTGAGGAGGAAAAAAACAACAGATATATATATAAAAAAAAAAAAAGATTTCAAAATTGTATGAAAGACTTCCAAAGTAATTCTCTTAAAACAAAAATTCTAAATTAATCTACACCATTGGGTAAACCTGGCATCAAATTTAAATCTATTTATTATTTGTCAAAGGTGTCTTCATGAATAAAAAAACATTCTTTGACAATTCTAATCTTCTATGTACAATCTGAGCATTATACATTAAATTTAAAGGTATTTATCATTAATCAAATCTTATCTTATAAAATACAGATGTTACTTCAAAAAAGAAGATAATTATAATGCTCTATGTGCCATGCATATAGTCATGCATGATAACCAATGACTTAAAATACATTCTGCCAAGTCATTGGTTTTTCTTCCTTCAAAGCTGCATACTATATGAAGAGGCCTGAACAAGACTCTGGCCCCAAAACCTTCCTATAAAACAAAAACTATATATATGGAGAACTGCCTGATCTGGAAACCACTGTGCAGTTCACCTCAGATATAGGATTACTAATCTGAACCCTCCAACATATAAAATGAGAAAGAAGAAGAATTGTTTTTTCTGACCACAGTGACAGCCACCCATTTGTGATCCGGGGATCTTCTTGTGAGCTGTTTGTTGGACAGAAAGTTGGCATTATATTTATTAGTCTCCCTGACAAACATCTGAACTAAATTGATAGTAAAAAAAAGCATTATTTAAATAAAACAGTGCTAATTCCTTGGGGCTCTAATGGGTCCTCTATCCAGCTCCTCTACTAAACCATGTTACCATGAATGGGCATCGTCAACACTATACTAGATCTAGTACTAGTGTAAACATAGATCCAAAGCTTTCCTCAATACTGTCTTGATTTTTTTTAGAGTATCAGAGTAAATAAAATCAGTCAACGAGTTTGCTTTCAGCACTATTACCGTCTGACATGTTAAAATTTTCCCTTGTCACTAGCTAACTTCAAAAAAACAATAACAAACAAATTATATCTTATAAAAACAGTGAAGGAAGCCACAATTACAGTTTATTAATATGTGTAAAAATAGTAAGAACTAATCTGATTGGCTGATACAAACACTGGCTAGCCAATCTTATTTTTTATCCAGTTTTAAAAATTCTAGTTTTTTGTGTCATTTAGATATCTACAACCTATCAATTATAATAACATCTAGAATATTCTAGATCTATTTAACTGTCGAGTCTAGTGGTTAAAACTTTAGTAAAACTAGATATCTAGATTTTTAAGTCTAAGTCCTAAGTCTAAGAGTTTAACTTAAATAACTAGATAGTTTGACACTTAATATATATAATATATATATATATATAAATTGTAAGTAGTTTAATGATTTATAATAATATTAAAAATAAAAAAGTTAAATAAGTCAGTCACAGTGAACTAAGTTTTTACCAGATCTAGATTTCTAAGTGAAGTAAGTGTTACTAATCTAAATCTAAAGTAAAGTAAAGTGCGAAGCTCGAACAGCCCCGATTTGTATAGAGGTTCGATTGGTTCACTTTTTATTGCTAAAACTTTTTTATTTGAATGTTTACCAAATTACTACTAAATTGCTACTGTGCATGCACCTTTTTTCTTCACTTATGACACATACTATTTCCTTTTCCTTGTAAAAGCTAAGTTCATGGTGCGGTAAAACTCGAGAGGTGTGGAATTATTTTTTTATCTCCTGGTAGTGAAGGAAATGGGTCATGGGCTTATACTATATACTTATATGGCTATTTTTAAGTCTGATTCCTCATCATCAGCTCAAAGAGACTATTTAAAGTTGTGGAGCGTGGGAAAGGTGGCAATGGATGGTGTTCTTGCGTTGGAGTAAAAAGAAAATGACTTCATTGTGAAAATTAAAGTTTAAAACGTTTTAGTCATATTTTCTTCGAATATCTGCTCGAGCCTTCCATGATGCCCATCAGCCCGATCGAGCTAACTAACTAGCCTAGGGGGAGAAATCCGATTGAGGAAAAGTAAGCTGGGCGATACCCACCCTATAGTCCTACACTTCTTTGGCCTCATATTTAATTTTAGTCTAAGCCTAGTGATAGTGTAGTAGTGATACATTTTAAAAAAAAAATCAGATCTATTTTTATAGACAAAAGTTGTCAAAAGGATGAGTGATGAGGAATTCAGAGATACCATCAGACCAGTTTTGACAGGCCGTTAAGGTGCTATAGAAATCCAAACATGAAAATTGCTGCCAGCAGTCAACTATAGACACTCTAACTCTAGTCAGACTCAAGACTTCAGAGTGATGGATCATCATGATCATCATCATGGAGAGTGCAGTCTCACTGAGTCTCAGACTACACACTACACTACTGTCTGAGTCAGAGTGTCTCAGGCGTCTGAGTCTGACTTGGTCTTGAGTGACTTGGACTAGAATTACCGATGCTAAAAAAAGACTTTAAGAACAGAATTTATTATCTTGGCATTACCTTTTCGCACTATTCGAATTAAGGTATATTTTTACTAGAACTAGAATATAGAACTATGTCTAAATTTGTATATTTTATTTTATTCTAATTAAAATAAACGTAAAGCTCTTGCAGTACAGTCGCCATCTTGACTCATGGAAAATTTTTGTTTTCGTACCGCAAGAGCTGCCATTCCCATATACCTGACCTATATATGTAGTTTTTAGCTTTGCATCCACCGCCATGGACAATCTGGAAAATCTGGATGATCTCGAGTAACGTCAGCTTCTGAGCAAAGTTAAAACTGTATTCTTCGTTAGTGGTATATGTACCCTTATACTAGTTTCAAAATATTTCTCAGCAAGAAGTTTTGTCTCCTGTATAGGATTTTCATATTTCAAGTGTTGATATCAACATGGGAAAAAATGATCTGGTAGGCGCAACTATAACACAATGAAAGTCTTGGAAGGAGCTACGGGGGAAAGAAAACTCTCGGCTTCCAAGTTTAACAAAATTCAGATCAGGAAAAACGAATACTCAGATCAGAAAGAAACATCTCAGCTTATAAGATTAGAAAGAAAGACTGAACTTCGGCCTACAAGATAAGAAAAAGAGAATAAATCAGAACAGAAAGAAACCACTCTGCGTATAAAATCAGAAAGAAAGAAAACTCGGATCAGAATGAAACTTCTTCTTAGCTTATAAGATAAGAAAGGAAAAAAAAAACTCAGTACGAGGAACGTTCTCAGCTTACATGTTCTGAAAGAAAGAAAACTCATATTAGAAAGATAGAAAACTCTGACCGAAGAAAATTTTTTAAAATACTTTTTAAAAAATGGTGATTTTAAGTATATTTGTATCAAAATTAGTTTCAGTCATGTGTCTAAATTTGTAATAGATCTATAAGACTAACAATAATAAAGCTATGCGATTAAAAACATTTTTATCAATTATTTTATTTTAGCCCAATGTCATGCTTTTAGCTTTCTCAATGGGATATGATATAGACCAGTTGAGGAAAAAAAAAAAAGGGGGGGGGGAAGAAGGTGGTATCTGGGTGAAGGTTACCGTGATCGCTTTTTAAATGCATTTTTTTTTTAATGTTCACTTAGGATATGCGTAATATGTGTTTTGATTTAGTCAGACACACATCTAGTTACTTTTTCTAGAGTCTACCCAGAGTCTCAGTGTGGATTCAGGAGTGGTAGGTCCACTATAGACATGATATCTTCTCTACGACTACTGCAGGAGAAATTTAGAGAGAGAGTAGTAGTAGTACATTATTAGTATTATATAAAAGTAATAAAAGCATATAATGCTCACATCCTTGCTTGACACCACTGCAAACCTCAAAAGGTGCTGATTTGGGCTCCATTGAATTTGACAGTACATTTAGTTTCCTCGTGAAAACACTCAATTAACTTCAGTAGTTTGGGAGGGCAACCTATTTTCCTCAGGAGTTTGAAAAGGCCACTTCTGCTGACCATGTCAAAAGCTTTAGTCAGATCGACAAAAACAATGTAAAGGGGTCTGTCTCTCTCTCATCCAGGGCAAGCATATAACCATTGTCCACCGGTGGTCGATTAAGATTTTCTTTTCGCCGTCTACGTCTGTCCTCTGCAGCGGATTTTCTTTTGGTCTCAGATGTGTATCCCGCGGCCTTTGTGAGTGACTTCCATTGCAGCTGTTTCGTTCTGAAGTCGCTTATATATTTATAACTGCACAGCCATGAAATTCGCCAAGCGATACGATTGGTTAGATCTAGAGTCGCTTTCAGTATTGTAAGGGAGGTGACGTATGTCTAACAATAAAATCTCAAAGTACCCCGTTTTTTTGTTGTTTATTTTAGATGTCTATAATTTACTGTCTGATTTATTAAATATAAATCTTTCTAAGCATTTAAATTTTAAAAAAATGGTTAAATGTTTACAATTGCAACTTTTAAAGCCGAATTTAATGTCAATTACTGAAATTTGAAAAACCTTCGGAGTTTCCCTTTAATTACATAATTGTATGGTTATTTTATTTTTAATCCGTTTTGTAACATTATCGATAGTGGGGTAACAGCGTTTGTAGATGTCCTTGTCACCTTCAGCTTCGCAATCCAGATTAGTTCTCGTTAACTAGGACTTGTTGCTCAATATTTTGGAAGCCTTCCCGGCATCTATAGGCTAGCAATTACCATGCAAGCTCGAATCTTAACATGACATTTTTGATTTCAAATACCGCTCAGTTTTTTTTTTGTACCTTTTCTTATATAATACAGACGTTACTTCAAAAAAGAAGATATGTCATGCATTTAGTTATGTATGTTAACCAATGACTTAAATTCTGCCAAGTCACTCGTTTTCCTGGCTGGCTCAGGCAACCCATTCCATGCTCTAATTGCAATAGGCATGAGGGAGCATTTGTATAAATTTGTCCTAGCATACGGAACGAGGAATGTGCCTTTAACTTTGTGTCTTTCCAAGTACTTTATTCGTTTTTGTTTTTGTATTTGAAGATTATGGTTCAGTGTTTTATGTATAATTGCTACTTTACTTTTACCGCTCAGTTTTTTTTTTATTTCTTTCAAATAAACTACTGTGCATATACATCGGGTGTCCATGGGAAAACCTTTGATAAAAAACAACAACAAGACAAAAAAATATAGCGGGACAACTGTAGCTCCTATCGCACACCATGTTCTTAAAGAGCAGCAAATTTGCTTCGGCATTAGGACCGCGCATTTGGGAGAGAAGATACATCATATTATTATTAGTGCAAAGCGACAAGCCAGGAAAGTTCAGTGACTGAATCCGTCTGTAAGTCTTAGCCACTATTTGGTTATTGCCAAAATTTTGGTACTCCTCCGTAAATTAAGTCACTTTTCGACTCCAGCGTACTTAGCAGATATTATTATTATCTAGTTTGTTTATTTTTGATGCAAAATGTTTCTCGATATTTAGTTACGTTTATTAACCTTAAAAGGCGAATTTTTTCATGCAGAACAATGACAATACAGTATGTAATTATGTAACCATATTATTATTATTTAGTTTGTTTATTTTTCATGCAAAATGTTTCTCGATCTTTAGTTACGTTTATTAACCTTAAAAGGCGAATTTTTTTCATGCAGAACAATGACAATACAGTATGTAATTATGTAACCATATTATTATTATTTAGTTTGTTTATTTTTCATGCAAAATGTTTCTCGACCTTTAGTTACGTTTATTAACCTTAAAAGGCGATTTTTTTTCATGCAGAACAATGACAATACAGTATGTAATTAGTAAAAGGCTAATAGTAGGCCTACAGTACCTACGTAAGGTACTAAGTTTAATAGCAAAAAATAAGGCCTACAGCGTCAGAGGCGGACGAGCCCGTTAGGCCTGGTCAGCGTGACGGTTACCAGTTGTTAGACACCTTATTTATATAGGTTAGTTATTTAGCGACGCACCATAGATGACGCATATTGAACGGGACTAGTGACGTTTGGGATATGTTGGGTTAGAGACCGGAAAATCAGTTAGCGATAGAACATTCCAGGGTAACGACGTGTTTAATGACAGAGACTTCTACTGTGGCCTTTTATCAGAATAAATCCATGTACAATTGTTCATCATCGTTTGACTACATCTCTTCACTCGTTACAATCGATGTGCCAGTTCTTGTTTGTGTTGTCGTTCAACTGCACGTAATACACCCGAACAATTACACCCAAACGATTGCAGAGTAATTGGTTGACTTCAAGACAGCCTGAATAATCAACATCACAGTGGCGACCCCCGACGCCCGAAGCCCGGATTAACCGAACCTCGAAGCCGAACATCGAACCGGACCTCGAAGCAGAACGTTTACTCAGGTGAGGGTCGTGCACTCGAAGTTATAAAGTTTCATCGGAGTACGGCTGAACACAGCATCATCGCAGAGTGACTTTGTTCTAGATCTACATGTTCTTGATCGCACGTTCAACGAGCCGTTAACTCAGGGTGACCTTCGTCAGGACAGTAATCATCGCAACGTCTGGTCTACTTAACCAGTATATTATCAACGCCTGATCTTCATATGCTGAATCGACCTACAGCCAGAGAAACCGTTCATTCATAACGGGTGAGAGATCGTTAGTGAACCTGTTGGACATATTTTTTTCTTCGTCATAGGAGCCACATCGAGTATCAAGTTTTACCTCGTCAGTTTCGAGAAGGACAGTTTGCCCGCTGTCAGAAGTATTATGAGTACTACAAGTTTGGTAGCTAACTAAATCGAAATCGCTCTGTCGTCTTACCCTTGGAGAGATTCTTGTGGAGCAGTTTGCTCATTGAACCGGTTGCTTACCACGTTTATAACGGTCACTGTGTTTAACCTTTGGAAGGTTAGTGAAGTAATATTTATCAGTACTGAACATTGATCTATGTAGTATTCGTTGGTCTAGACGATATCTAGACGTGCTGATATTGAAGTTGTGGAAACAGCTACATCCACTTAATTTCGTTGAAAACCGTTAATCGTCTAACGGAACGTCGTCGGAGGTGACCTTGGTCTCACCTAGTCTACATTGGACAGTTTGGTCTAGTGAAGCAGAGTACAACAGCAAACTTCGTCGTACTACCAGAGTAGCAGCAGAAGCAGTGAACTATTTTAGAGAACCGTTATTCGTCAGCCCAGATCAAGTCATCGTCAAGAAAGCCGTTATTTGTCAGCCCAGACCAAGTCATCGTCAAGAAATTCGTTATTCGTCAGTCGTCCAGATCAAGTTGCCGTCAAGAGACTGTTATTTGTCAGTAGTCGTCTACACAAGTCAAGTCATCGCCAGAAGAACCGTTAACCTATTCGTCAGTAACTGTGTACACAAAGTCGTCGGAACTACACATACGGTCATCAACAGTCGCCGAAGGAACTGAAACATTTTGCTGTGGCATATCAGGACATCTGTGGCATTACGTGGGATACTGGTAGCACCGGAGAACAGAGTCAGAACTGGAAGAGAGGCAGTGGAATTTGTTGTGATCTAGCATATTCGGGAGTCCGAACAAAGGGATCTTTCTTATCAAAAGCTAAGTGCCATTTTTCTTATTAGTGTATGTTTAGATTGCCCTTAGAAATAGATTTTGTCTAAATTTGGTATGTTAGCCTGAGTAAAATCAGGTGGTGCTGAAGCCTTAAACCCGTTCGGGGTAAAGACATAATTTAGATGAAAAACTATATTATACGTTTAGGGTTGTAATTTGTTTTGTCTGTGTAAACGTCATATCCGTTGTTGCCTAGTTACTTCGTGACGTTATCATTGTGTGCCATATTGTCATATCCCAACCCATAGCGATAGTCTCATTTAATTATTTCATTTGTTTATATTATTTTAAATTATTTATTTTTATTAATTTAATTAGATCTGTATTTTTTTTTCACTTAATGATAGAAAGTGCGGGTAGGATTCTTTTACTGTGAATCAGACTAAAATAATTTTAGTTTGAGCGGTTAAAATCAAATATGATTTTGCCATGAGAATAATGCCGAAACTGGCTATGTAGTCAAACACTGTCGTCTGGCTAAATTTAGATCTACAAATTGTACATCTCTTTGGTACATTTGATTATCTAGACTCTAATTTGAAATATTATGAATTGAAAAATGAATGAAGGTAGTACATTCTAGATATATATATCTTGTTGAAGATATATTTGACATTGTATACATATATTTGTTTCATATGGTTGAATAGAACCATAATCTACTCTAGATCTAGACTCTAGACAGTCTTTGAATTTACTCTAAACACTTCACTGTAACTTCAGTCATACCAGGTTTTAAAAGTGATCATACTTATTCATACTAGATCTAAAAGTTATAGTGCTCTTGATAACTAGATCTAAAAGGTATTATTATACATACTATAATATACTAAATTTAAATTTGTGTGATACTAGATCTAATATGCAGATTTGAATATAACTCAGACTAGATTTACTCATTTACTAAATCTATAGATAGAGACTTAAACTTATATAAAAGTTTGTAAAAACTTAAATATAAAATAAGTACAAAGTATAGCCATAACCAATATAGGCTAAGTAAAAATATATATAAAATATAAAACACAATGGCTACATCATCATATGTGGACCTTAAGGAGGTTAAGGAAGCAGCTATGCAGGATGGAAAGGCCATGGAGTTAAAAGGAAAGGACTTAGCAGCTTATGTACAGCAAGTGGTGAAGGAAGAAATGGAGAGACAGAAAGAAGAAAAAAGACAAGAGATAGAGAGACAGAAAGAAGAAAAAAGACAAGAGATAGAGAGACAGAAAGAAGAAATAGAAAGGCAAGACAAAGAAAGAGAAAAAATTAGAGAGCATGAAGCTAAAATGGAGAAGATGAGATTGGACGCAGCACAAGCCAGAGCCCAAACTGAACAAGGAAATAACACAAATAACTCAAATAATTATACCACTCAAAGAGACAACCCTAATTCGCAGACATGGCTAAAGAGAAAGATACAAAGTTTTGATGAACAGAAGGATGACATTGGTGATTTTCTAAAAAGATATGAGGCAAAAATGTCTACATTTAATATGCCTGAAGAAGAATGGTCTGAAATACTGATAGACTTTGTTCATGGTCAAGCTCTAACAATATGCCAAAATCATGACCATCATATTGATGATAGCTATCAGGTTTTAAAAAGAGAGTTATTGAATGCTTATGGTCATAATGCTACAACTTTCAGAAAGAAATATTTTGACAATATACCATCATTAGAAATAGAACCCCAAACTACCATTAATATGGAAAAGGATTTTTTCAATAAGTGGGTAAAATTAGAAAAAGTGACAAACTCTTATGAAGGATTAAAAAATTTTATTCTAGTGGACAACTTTGTAAATAAATGTGATCCTCAATTACAATCTTTTATTAGAGAAAGAAATCCAAAAACTATAGATGAAATAACAGAAATAATGAGAGTATACAAAAATGCCTATCCAAATAAACCATTTTCTGATAGAGATAAGAGCAAAGTAGATTTAATAGGATACACCAAAGAAAATGTTGATAGAAGTAGAAATAGAAACAGATCAAATAGTGGAAATAGAAAATATAGTGAAATAACCTGTTTTAAATGTCAAGGAAAAGGTCATATAGCAGCTAACTGTAGAAGAGGGAATAGTAGGTCTGGAAGTAGAAATAGATACAATGAACAAAATAACAGTAGATATAGGAGTAGAGATAGGAATGACAGGGGAAATTATAGAAATAGGAGTTACAGTAGGGAATACAAAAATAAAGGTGCAGATAGGGTATATTTCATGGAAGGAAATAGGAACAATTTTGCAGTGTACCCAGGGTTTGTAGATAGAATTCCGGTGGAATTAATCAGGGATTCAGGTTGTAACACTTTGGCAGTAAAAACTAAATTTGTCAAACATCATTGGTATAAAGGGTTTACTAGGAAAGTAGAATTAGCAGATGGCACTGTAAGGGAATTTAAAGCTATAAGGGTGTACATTGAAACTCCATTTTTCACTGGTTATTGTGATGGCATTGCAATACCAGAAATGAGATATGATATGTTAGTAGGAAACATAAAAGGAGTTAAAGAATGTTCAAGAAAAGAATTAGAAGACTGGCAAAACAAATACAAAAACATAAGACAAAATCATGAAAGCATAGAAACACAAAATATAACAAGTATGATAATAACAAGATCAATGGATAAACAAGATGAGAAACAGGAAAATACAATAAATGTTATAAGTAATGATAAAGGAAAAGAAACCAGTAATGTAATACAAATAGAAAATACAGATATTAAGGAAAGAGAGATAGAAAATGAAACACAAAATAGTCTTGAAACACAAATATCTCAAAGTGAAAAAGAAACAATACCCAAATTTGCATTAGAACAAATGAATGACAATATTATTGGGAAAATTTATTCAAGAATATCAGATAAAAACAATAATAACCCAATGGAGAAATTTTGTATAGAGAATAAAATATTATTTAGACAAACAAGTAATGATAACAAGAAAATAAAACAGAAATATTGGAAAGATGTTTTAATCATGACACATGATAATAATTTAGCAGCACATAGGGGAGTAAAGAAATGTTATAGGAATTTGTCAAAACAAGTATTTTGGCCCAAAATGAAAGCAACAATCAATAAATACATAAACTCATGTGACATATGTCAAAAGAGATCTAACAAAAGCCTAGTGAATAAAGCACCTATTCAAGAAATGGATGAACCTACAGAACCATTTCAGAAAGTATCTATTGATTTAATAGGACCTTTAATTCAAACTGAAAATAATAACAAATACATTCTAACAGTAATAGACATGTTTAGTAGATACCCAGAGGCAATCCCATTATCAAATACAAGTGCAGAAAATATCATTAATGCCATAACTCAAAAAGTAATTACAAGACATGGTATACCTAAAATTATATTGAGTGATCAGGGATCTCAGTTTAAGTCAGAACAATTTAAGAAATGGACTAAACAATACAATATACAACACATATACTCTTCGGTTTACCACCCAGAGAGTAATGGTTTATGTGAACGATATGGTGGTTCATTAAAAAGATCACTAACAAAGATAATTCAGAATAATCAGAACAAGTGGGATCATTACATTAACTATGTACTATTTGCTCATAGAAACAACATCCATGAAGCAACACAATTTTCACCATATGAAGTAATACATGGAAGAAAACCTAGAGATGAATTAGATGTTTTCAAAGAAAATCTAATAGACAATGAGAATAAATTAAATAATGACAGTGAAACAACAATCACAACAGAATTGAAAGAAATATGGACTCAAGCATATAACAACAATAAGAAATACAAACAAAGTGCTCATGAGAATATAAATAAGAAAAGACAATTGAAAACACTAGAAGTAGGAAACAATGTATTAATATTGATAAATGACCTGAAAAATAAAATTGGTAAACAATGGAAAGGTCCATTTAAGGTGATAAAACAAATTAGTGATGTGAATTATCAAATTGAAATAAATGGGAAAATTAAAACATATCACATAAATAATTTGAAACTGTATCATGATAGAGAAGACGAGTTGATACAAAACATTCAGGAGGAAATAGAAAATACATTTTCAGAAAGAGAAGAATGTTTGATGATAATAACAAATGAAAATCATAATGAAAATGATATTAAGGAAATACCTGTAATAGAAACAAAAGAGAATCAAACTTGGCAAAAGATTAATCTTAATAATTTACATAAGGAAAAGTCAAAAGACATAACTAAAATAATACAGGAATACAAAGAAATTTTTTCCAGCATACCAGGAAAAACTAATATTATTAAACATGACATTAAAGTAACAGATCCAAAACCTATCAAGCTTAAGCCATATAGAATACCGCTACATTTACAAGACAAAGTAAAGAAAGAAATAGACAATTTACTAGAATCAGGTATAATTGAACCATCAACATCTCCTTATGCTTCACCAATTCTGATAGCCAAAAAGAAGAATGGAGATATAAGATTATGTATTGATTATAGGAAACTTAACAACATCACAGAATTTGACCCATATCCAATGCCAAATATAGAGGATATTTTACATAAATTAAATGGAGCAAAATTTTTTACTAAATTGGATTTAACTAAAGGTTATTGGCAAATACCTTTAACAGAAAATGCAAAACCTTACACAGCATTTGTAACACCATATGGTATTTTTCAATGGAATTATATGAGTTTTGGATTAGTAAATGCACCTGCCACATTTAATAGAATGATGAACATGATAATTGGAAACAAAGAAAATGTTATTTGCTATTTGGATGACATATGTATTTTTAATAATAGTTGGGAGGAACATTTGGTAGATGTAAAAGAAGTGTTTAAAATAATAAAAGAAAGTGGACTTACAATTCAAACAGAAAAAGTAGAAATAGGATTGGAGGAAATAATTTTCTTAGGACATAAAGTAAATAACAACATGATTAGCCCTATTGAAGATAACATAAAGAAAGTACTTAATATTGAAATACCTACAACAAAAAGACAAATTAAAAGCATATTAGGAATAGTAAATTATTACAGAAAGTTTATAAAGAACTTAGCAGAAATAGTGAATCCATTAAATGACTTACTTAAAAAAGGAAAACCTCAAAAAGTAGTTTGTAATGAGGAATGTGTGAAAGCTATTGACAGAATTAAAGATGCTTTTAGTCATGAATTAATATTAAGACTACCCGATAAAGACAAAATATTTTATGTCACAACTGATGCATCTGGTAATGCTATTGGTGGTTGTTTAATGCAGAACTATGATAACTTACATCCTATTTTATATGTAAGTAGAAAATTGTCAGAGGCAGAGAAAAAATATAGTGTCATTGAAAGAGAAGCCTTAGCTGTAATATGGGTAATTACTAAGCTAGAGAGCTATCTAATAGGAAGGAAATTCATATTATTAACTGATCATAAACCTATTCAGTATATACAACAAAAGAGCATGAAAAACAGTCGTGTATATAGATGGTTCTTAGCACTACAGGAATATAAATTTGAAGTGAAAGCTATTAGTGGATCTGTGAATATTGTAGCTGATCTATTGTCTAGAATGACATTGAAGTGAAATAATTTTGTAAATAAACTATGATTATATTGAGTATGTAATATATATTAATATATTGACACCATTTATATGTTATGGAAAAGGGAGATAAGTAAATTTGATGTTAAGCATTTAAAAGTAAGTATGGATATTTTTTTTTGTGTGAATCATTTCATATATCATTGACGAAAGTTAGTTCTATGGAAAAGGGTGAGTATAAAAGAAAAATGGACAAAAGCGTATAAAAGGGTGGTAAGAAAAAATTTATTGAATGTGTAAATAAAGTCTATAATTGTTTTTTGAAATATTGTATTTTATCAGATTACTGCCAGTGAAGAACATTTGTGAGTGTATGAAGTACCCATAAGATGCCACATTTTCCTCCATGATGAACTGTGTACTAATGAAGATGATTCTGGAATGTTATGAACATTGACATTGAATATGAAGAACTGTCAAGTCAAGATGAAAATGTCAAGATGAAGAAGTCAAGATGAAGATGTCAAGATTTTATGTTTGTGGTCTTCCCCTTAAATTGAAAATGCCCTTGTAAGACTTGACAGTAGTGGAAAAATATTGACATATTTTTTTTTCAAGGGGGGGAGGAATCTGTTAGACACCTTATTTATATAGGTTAGTTATTTAGCGACGCACCATAGATGACGCATATTGAACGGGACTAGTGACGTTTGGGATATGTTGGGTTAGAGACCGGAAAATCAGTTAGCGATAGAACATTCCAGGGTAACGACGTGTTTAGTGACAGAGACTTCTACTGTGGCCTTTTATCAGAATAAATCCATGTACAATTGTTCATCATCGTTTGACTACATCTCTTCACTCGTTACAATCGATGTGCCAGTTCTTGTTTGTGTTGTCGTTCAACTGCACGTAATACACCCGAACAATTACACCCAAACGATTGCAGAGTAATTGGTTGACTTCAAGACAGCCTGAACTAGCAACATCACACAGTGTAGAAGTGTGGCTTGAAGTCCAGCCCCTAATTCAGATTTACTACCAAAGTAAACAAACCCAGTTCCCTCAGTGTTAACATGCGGACAATACGTCCGTTCTGTCTTAATAATGTGGTCACCTGTCAATGTTATGGGCTAGTCTATAAAAAAAATAAAAGGGGGTGGGAGTTGTTCATCTCTACCTCTGGGGACATACCCGCACAACTAGACAAACATCTGGTCAGCGTGACATAGTTAACTAGCCCACTCAAAGCTCAAGACAAAGTAAAAAAAAAAAAAAAAGGTTTCAGCCATTGCAGTTAATATGTATATAACGCGCCTTTATAATGATAAGTTTCATTTCTATTTATATTAAAACGCCTGTCGTATTAACGTTATTCACAAACTGATGGCAACGTGTTGAATGTCCTTTATCATCTCGTGTGTTACATACACTAAAACAGCGTCTCTATAATGGTTAATTTTTGGATCCCCATTGACCATCTCACACACACCCTTTACGGTTGGTGGCCTCTTACATACGCACACACACAAACACACTCATGTTGCACAGACTAGCTTGTGATAGGCCTATCTGTTAATATGTGCTGTCTGTAAGCTTTAATTCATCAATCAGTGACAGAGTTTAAAACAATAAGGTAAATAACAGTAATACACATAAAAATAAGAATATAGGCATAATATTTAGAAGTTTTGCAAAATGTTCAGTAACATAATCTAGGTCAGATTCAGTCCTTCTTTAACTCTTTCTCTCCGTAATTATCACCACATTCTGGTGGAATCAACGCAGGTATCGTCAGTTAGGAGAGAAAGAGTTAACGATGTCGATTGGTCTCGGTCAGGCCTCCTATAGCTATTGGTCTCGTTTCGACGGACTTTTGATTTTTGATGACATTCATGATATTAACCTAAAACATGATCACCACCTGCTTCATCATAACTACATCTAATCGACTCAAAGTGGACACATTCTGTCCATTTAGACAAGAACTGAAACTCATCTTTTTCTTACTCTGTGAGACTTTCATCGTTAATCCTAAACTGGGAACGTGAAAAGACAGTGCAGGTCTTAGGCTCCAATTGGCCCTGCGCTTGGCAGGGGCCCCGCAATTTACATTTTACATGCTTTTAAAGATGTAGGACTTACAGGGTTAACATATTTGGTGCATCATATGATTGACGTAACTTTAATTAACCCACTGGCGCCTATTGCGTTTGAGTTGCTTCCTGTTTATGTTGTACAACAAATGTTGATACAATGATCAAATTAATAGTAATAGTTGTTATATAAATTTAGAAGAGAGGCCTCGCATCCATTAAAATGGGCCCCATGAAAAGTTCTAAATATTATTCTTATTTTCTGCTCGAATAATGTAGTAAATTATACATTCCTAGTTTATTTGAAAAATAAAAAGAACAAAAATGGCTAGTATGGGGTTCAAACTCTTGACGTTCATATTATCAGTACGACGTTGTTGCAGCTTAGCTAACCAGCCACACTGTAATATCCAACATTTCAGATAAAAATAAAAAAAATTCAACTTTTTAAATCGTGTTTCTTTTTTTTTTTTA
This sequence comes from Biomphalaria glabrata, assembly GCF_947242115.1. Classification (NCBI taxonomy): domain Eukaryota; kingdom Metazoa; phylum Mollusca; class Gastropoda; family Planorbidae; genus Biomphalaria; species Biomphalaria glabrata. The sequence goes on from NC_074728.1 coordinate 1,039,671, forward strand.
AGTTATTGCAAAGTTTATATATCAGCTCTGTCTGGGTGGAATCTTGTACACGTTATGTCTTCAACTTCACATTCTCGGAGAGTTAAAAAAAAAACCCACTTAACTCTTTCTCTCCTAATCGACGATATCATCGTTTATTTGACCTCATTAAATTAAATTTATATTTAATTTTATAAACTTGACTTGGTATTTTATAAAAAAAAAAAAGAGCATGCATTTCCCTTCAATTCTATACCAAATACAACATTTTCTGATAACAAACGACAAAGTTATTGAAGCTTAATCATAACAGGTTAGTGAAATAGTAATGAACGAAATGTAGAATTCCTTCGAAACGTGAAAAAATAATAATTACGGAGAGAAACAATTAATACAAACTGAACACATTTATTATTGTTATTCTAAATCTATTACAAATAAATTACATGATTGATTCAAAACAAATTTAATCAATATAAGCTTTGTTTTTTAATATTTCTTTTTTTAATTTTACTTGTTGACTTTTTATTTTGACTGACGAAAAGGCTGAGCGATAGTAGGAATTGATAAAGAATATATAATCAAAGCACATTTATAATTAGCATCAGTAATGCATTTCAGTCTTAGTCACGTGTAGAAAAAAAAAGAACTGACAGAAACGTATTTATTTATTTTTTTTTACCGATTACGGCATTCAATGATTCAATGATTAGATCTATTAGTCTTTGAATTATTTCTACGACAAATTATTTCTAAAAAAATCTGGTACAACTTCCTGTTGGATGCCAGGTAAACCAAAAGGTTGCTAGAGGCGCTGAGAGTGATTATGACATATGCCACTTGGTTTTTAACTAAATAACGAATAGTCGTCAGAGGTAACGGCAGTAAGGCTGCAATGATAAAGACAGTCTGCGTCACGATAAAGACTACACAGGTCAGCATTAATGTCCGAGTCGTCCGCGGAGACCACGTGATTGGATTTTGAACTGATGTTAAGGACTTCCTCTTTCTTAAAACTATTTTTATTTTGATGGATAAGCAAATACAGCCAAGGGTAATAATGGCCATAGGTAAATAAGATTTAAAGTATACAAACACGTCAGTTTCTATAAAGTTTCTTAAGATTACAGCTTCTCGATTTGTCACAATACTAACATATGTGAAAGATTCGTAGGAGCGATGCCCAATTGCCCATACTGAGCAATAATATATATTCCACGGAAGCCAAAATAAGAATGACAGTATAACTGCTATTTTTGTGTTCCTTTTGGTAATAATGGATTTAAAAGTTATTGGTCTAAAAATGGCCGAAAGTCTTTCGAGAGTGATAAAAACTGGGATCAAAGTGTTAACATACTGACCCCAGAAACCGATAAATTCTAACACTATGTCTGAGACTGCTAAAAATATATTTAAATTCTCATCATATTGAAAACCGCATAGTCTTGGGAAAGGTTTGTCAGGCCCGAAGTACAACAGAATCACGCCAAAGTTGATTGAGTTAGACAGGGTCATGATGTCCGCTATGACCAGGCCGAACAGAAGGATGTTAGACGGTTTGTTAAGTCCACTGCGTCGAAGTATGGCTAAGCTGATGAAGTTAGACAACAACCCAAACACTACCAAGGCAGGGTTCACATAGCAGAAGAGACTGTGAAACAAAATGTATTCTAAATACGTTTCCACCGTCAACCAACACACAAAATAGTCGACAGAAAACGCCGTTGTATTTTGTGGTCTTTCATCCGGCAACTCTGTATTTGAACTGTTTTCCATGGCTTATAACAAATCTACATTCAACATTAGTCAACCTGTTTAAAAAAAAACAACCAAAATGTTAAAAAATGATTTTAAAAAAAATTAGTCTGTTTATTAATATGTATATTTATAGCCATATAAATAAAAATGTAAGATTTATTTCCCTTAATCATTATCAAACTAAATTTACTAATTACCACTAATTAATTACGGGGCGCGGTGACTGAGTGGTTAAGCGTGGGTTCGAATCTCGGTGAAAACTGGGATTTTGAATTTCTATATTTTTAGGGTGCCGCTGAGTCCTACCAACACAGATGGGTACATGACTTTAATTGGGAGAAGTAAAGGCGGTTGATCGTTGTGCTGGCCACATGACACCCTGCTCGTTAGCCGTTGGTCATAGAAACAGATAACATCATCTGCCCATTAGGTCTGTAAAGGAAACTTTACTTACTAATTAATAAATCAACTGGTTCATTTGTTATCGATTCATATTTGGTTAGGAACAAAGAATAACTGTGAAAAGTTTAAACGTGATCAGAGAATGGGAAATGGAAGTGATAACGTTTACAAAAATTGTACCAAACAGATGGAGTTAGGGCTTTGAATAAGCGAGATGAAAGCCTGGGCATTGTCTATGGTCGGAACGTTGCCGCCCACACAGCAGTTCCCCATTCTCCGCGCAGCTGATGTGACCAAAGGAACGGAATATCCGATACAGTTTGGGATCAGTAGCGCCGCAGGCTCTGACAGGCTGTAGCACAGTGTGCCACAATCTGCCTAAGGGTCACCAGCTCCTGATTTTTCCTCAGGGTTGTCTCCCGAAGCCTTTCCCGCGTTTGGGTATAGCCGCAAGGCAGCGGAGGTTTGGATTCAAGAGTTTTCCTTCTCCTAGATGGATAGCCAACCAAGGCTAACGAGCCCCTCCTGCCCGAAGCTTATTGGTTTAGGCGCCAGTTGCTCGCCTTTGCCCCTTCTCTTGTCTGTGGTAACGGTTCCGCCAAACAGATAGAATGATTTGATATAAGCTTTATAAACAAGTAATGCAAACATGTGTAAAAATCCATCCCTACTTTATGCTTAAATACTAAGGTTAGATAGCAGGAATGGGATAATCTAAAATCAGCGCATACAGTCAACTTGTTAAAATACAATAGAGGCTTTACGGTTGACTGGTTATGTTTTTTTTTTTTTCAGAATTCACAGTTCGGATATTAAGTAGCGCCAGAAATCACCTTCTTTACCTCCTCTCTCTCCTATGTAACAAAAGGTGTCAAAGCCAAGTGTTGGTGTATGAACTTTGCAAGTTGGCTATGGCGACCAAGGTAAGCAGATTCTAATAAAGATGAACACCCTGCCATTATGTGTACAATTTATTATTATAATTATTATTATGTTAATAGCGAGCTAATATTCGCAGATTCTAATAAAGATGAACACCCTGCCATTATGTGTACAATTTATTATTATAATTATTATTATGTTAATAGCGAGCTAATATTCATTTTCTGGAACTGCCTGGAGTTTGGTTAAAGAAAAATAAAATTCATTGTATTCCCTTAAACGGTGTTCACTGAGAAATTTAACCCAGTGAAGTGAATATGAATAAAACGCATGGATATGAATAGAACGCATAGATACGAATAAACTGTTGTATTATTGGATGGAACGTGTGCAATTCATTATATAATTTATACATTTAAGTAGGAATCACGTAAGCCGATCTATAGAGCGATAATTAACAATCAGTTCAAAATGTATATTCATATATACACGAACCTTCGACAAACACTTAAAAAAATACATATCTATTGAAACCATAATCATATTTGTTTCAGGTAGACCATTGTTCGGTTTAGTTAATGACTTTATGGTGTGTGCATTCGTTTGGACATCTGCAGCTATTTGCATAATTATAAAATATAGCAGTCTTTTTCTTTTCTGTTCTGCTTTGGGTTTCCCTTCTTATACTATTTATTTTAAAAGAAAACGTCAGATTCAATACTAAAGAAGGCCTACCACAAAAGGAACAGATGAAATATCATACAAACAATAAACTAAAACACTTATTGAAGGAAGTGCAGGAGTGTAGTAGCTTCTTTAGTAAAAGAGTAAATGTAATTCTCCTATAAATGTCATCATATTTGATGTTCTTTTAAACAGAGCTATTAATTGCTATACTCTGTGGATTTATAAGTAGGCGTCAATGGAAGCACTTCGTTAGCTTCAAGTTAATATCAAGATGGCTGGAAATTGAGAGAATCTTGTTTTAAATGTTCTTTGTTTAATCTTCATAATTTCATAACCCTTCAGCTTGAATGTCAAGAGCCATTTGTTCTCTTTGTGTGTTAGTAAAGATGGGTGGAGGGGAGGGTGATTTTTTAAAATATATTTTATTATGGAGTTTGGTTAGTGTGTGTGTTATGTGTGTGTGAATAAAATTGTCTTGTGAACGTCTTAGGAAAAAAAAAGGTCTTGAGCAGGGAATGGAGAACATTTAGATCTTGATAGTTATCAGGTCCTCAATAAATGCAAGCTTGTACAGTATCTCAAGTGGATTTGGGTTTACCTAAGTATATCGATTATAGCAAACTAGGAGAAAAGCGTATCTTTAGAATTTGAAGTTTTTTTGTTGTTTGTTGTTAAGTAGTTGTTAAGCCTCTGTAAGACAAACCTTGTGCCAGCTAAAGAGACTGATCAAAATTTGATTACATTCTTTTCTACAAATAGAATTGCTAACTTTAAAAGCTTTGTTCGAAAGCAGTTGACAGCTGGTCGCATCCTAATATGTTTGCCATTAATGGAAGTCATTTTTTTGTGAAACAAAAAGCAGAAACGATCGAGTAGAAACAAAATTTGTCTTACACAGAAAAAAACATAGTCTGTCTTACACAGAAGAAACAAAGTCTGTCTTACAGAGAATAAAACTTTATTTCGTTTGTCATTGCCAGTACAATTCAAACTTTTTTTTTCTCTTAGAGACGAAAGTTTATGTTTCTCTGTACATTTTAGAGATTGAATTTTCTCATCGTTCCTTTGTGCTTGATTGGCCTTAATATTCTCATTAAGTGAAGCCTGAAAGAGTATTTTGAACACTGGGGCTAGCTCATTGCTTAGTTCTTTGAGTACTCTAGCTGGAATACCATCAGGTCCAGACGCTTTATTTGGTTTGGTGTTGGCTAATAGTTTTTGAATTCCATTTTCTTGTACTACTATATCTTCTATGTTGTCTACTTGGTTCAAATTCAGTAATATGTCTTTGTCTCCTGGGGTTGAGAATGCTGATGCAAAGTATTTGTTTAGGATGTTTGCTTTAGTTTCATTATCATTATGTATTATGTTATGTTCATCTTTTAATGGCGCTATGACTGTTGTTTCCATTTTCTTAGACTTAATGTATGACCTAGTGCTATTAGAGCATGGAATGGGTTGCCTGAGCTAGCCAGGAAAACCAGTGACTTGGTAGAATTTAAGTCATTGGTTAATATGCATGACTAAATGCATGACGCGTAGGACGTAATCATCTTCTTTTTTGAAGTAACGTCTGTATTATATAAGATAAGAAGATAATATAATGCTATTTGTTGGCCAGGTTTTTCCAAAATAAGCTCTTCAAAGTCAGATGCCGTATTTAACCCCAATGTACAATGTTCGCTCTTGTTTATGATAGCGATGGAGCATGGTGAGCACTTGGCTTTCGAAACACAGGATCTGGAGTTTGAATCCTGATGAATATTAGGGATTACGCCAGGATTCCGATTCCATTCAGCTGTAACGAGTACCAGATATACGTTGAGAGTGAGGCAGCTGGACATTGTGCTGGTCACTTCACAGTTCACACTAGAGTAAACCGTCGGTCATTTAAGCAAATGAGCTTTCGGCCTACATTATTGGCCCCCATAGATTGCGCGGTCTGAAAGGGGTACCTTTACTTTTATTTATATATGATTGCGTGATCAGACATATTTTTTTTTTGCTTGTTTAACCCTTAAAGTGCTGAGCTGTTTTACAATGTTTGCATACAAAATGGAATTACAATTCTGATGTTTAGAGGCTAAACTGCCATACGCGTTTTAAGGGTTAAGGATAACCACAGAGGCTGTTCTTTCAGTTGTACACTTACATTGGGATAATGATTTTTACTTTAGTAATGAGCTACTATTCATATACTATAATTAAGATTCATAGAATGGAATATAAAAGTCATTATAGTAATTTTAACAGTATAGTGAAGTACCGTATTGTAAAGTACCACTTTCATATCTTGCGACCTATATGGCATATTATATAAAGTTCATCTGTTTCTATGCCAGACGGTAAACGATGCTGTCACGTGGCCAGCGCAACGATCAACCATCTTTCCCCAGGTAGCCCTTAGGGTTGGATGGACTCAGGGGCATCCTAAAAATCCCAAAGTTCTAAATTCCAGTCTTCAGGGGTATTCGAACTTGAGACTCCTCGGTTCGGATGCCAAGAGCTTTACGACTCGACCATCCCACCCCAGCCTCTAGTGCACTTATCATTCACTGATAAATTTAATTATGTGTAAGCTTTGCAACCTCATTATTATTAATAATAATACTTTCTTTACAGAGTGGCGACAGCAGCACAAATAAGTCCCAGCGGCATTAATTTGAGTCGTTGTGTTAACATTGTAATTATGTCATCTGGTTGGAGATTTAGTTTTTTGCTGGTAATATCTACATTCCTGGCGTTATACATTGTTTGTTTCAGCTGTTCGGACCAGTATCGGTTCTTTGTTAGCGCTTACTTCAATTGAGTTTAATCCATTCAGCTGGTCAACCCTGATTAAAAATATGGAATTACGTTACTCCAATCTAACTGGATGAAATCACGGAATAAAAACATTGGCTTCTAGTGACGTAACTACTGGGGAAACAGACATGGCTTTTGACTGGATGCATCAATAACTTTATAATGAACGATTTGTTGTTGTTTTAGTACTGTTGGGATGTTGACCAGGTTTTCAAGTTTCTTAGCAGATTTAGACTTATATCTTGATCAGTCGAACTTAATTCATCGCTGAAAATTATCCATAGTTTTAGGGTTAGGCGCAATGAATGGCTGGAGTATGATTCATTGTGCTGAACATAATGCCATCGATGATAAACTGTTCAGTTCCACTGAGCTTCATGGAAACCTTTACTTGTCTCCCCTGGAGGCTGTCGCTACATATGCAACCAAGACTCTTCTTGACTCCCGGTCAGATGCCTTACAAATTGTTGATGTTTTGATTTTAAGTGGAGAATAGAAGAAAATATGACGCAATGTTGTTTTTTCTTTTGTTGTGATAATTTAATTAATAATTCTTTCTTTTTGCTCTGTTTTGTTTGTCTGTCTGATAAAATTTTTGCACACGTTATTTCTCCCAATTCCCATTCAGGGATCCAGCTGAAATTACTTATTTTTCCCAACAAAATAGAAACCAATAAAAAATTAAACAATAAATTAGTGGTAACTAATTAATTAAGTTTGATATTGATTTAGAAAATAAATCTTATATTATTGATTATATGGCTAAAAATATACAGTAATTCCCCCCCCCCTTTTTTTTTTTCGAGAAGCTTTGATTTTTAAAAAAAAGTATTATTAGCGTCCCCTTAAAGGAGAAAAGACGCTATTAGTTTTGTGTGGTCTGTCTGTCCGTCCTGTTTAGATCTCGTAAACTAGAAAAGATATTGAAAATTTGACATCATGATATTGTTACGATCTTCTCTGTCAGGCCTTCTGTAAACACTGCTAAACACAACACAGCACATCTAATACAAAAACTTGACAACAAGAGCTTCAAGTAACAAAGGGGCGGTTTAATTACAATTACATCGACAGCCAATTCAACACAATTGGCTGCACTAACTTCAAATGCTTTGCTACACAACAGAACTGCCTAACTAAACATTACAAGTCTCTTTTGCTCGTACAGCTACATTCTCGAGGACTCAAAAGGTACAACGCAGTCCTTACTGCTTTGCTGTCCTGGACTCAACTGTCCATTTTGTATCTCGACCGTAAAGGCTTTCGGTCACATGACCACAGCACGGGTCATACTTGCGTGCACTAGCAGTACTGTCCCTTGTTCAACAGCCCTTGACCTGTGTGATTGTCAGTAGGCCGCACACACATTAACCCTTTCAGTCCGCCACTGGAGTTACTACAATATTTTAGACCATTCAAAGTTCTGGTGCAACGGCCGGCTACTTTTTTTTTCTGAAAGCGAAAAATTTAATTTTTAAAATCAACTATGCAAGCAGGTTTTTTTTCATAAAAATACACCACTTGTACAACTATTCACTATTAATAGTAACAAACACTGGAGGCTCTTTAGTAGGGGAGAGGACTATTTGCCATATTTCAAACACATTTATGCTAACGGTTTTTTGATTTTTTGTTAAAAAATATTTTTCTCAAATTTATTGCAAAGTTATGTAAGTTTTGTCATACTAACTAGTAGTAACTACTACATTTACAAAAAATTGTTACTATTTTTTTTCAAATGTTATACATGCATATATTAAACATAAATGAATAACAGCACCAGGGACCAAGTTTTTAAGAGAGAAAGTAGTGAATTAAAATGCAACGAAAATAAGGGCATGCGCCGACCGAGGCTCGAACCTGTGACTCCGGATTCATTTATTCATGTTTATTTTTTTCAAAGAGAAAAAATCTATTTAATATGCGTATAAGTGGAACATAGTTTAAAACTAAAACAACAATTAAAAATTAGTTTTTCATATTATCGCGTGAACTGCAGGGTAGCCACACAATAGCAAGACTCAAGACACTTAACTAAGGATTTAAAAAAAAAAAATTTTTACGAAATTTTTTTTATGCGCCTTTGAATAAGAGATTGACCCTATACAAAACAATTAGATCAATAAGAAAACATATTTTTTTTACCATTGTTTTGCTAAGTTTAATAAGTTATATCATAACAAATACTACATTTGCAATAAAAATAAAATGTTTACATTTATTTTGAAGAGAAAAAATCTATTTAGTATGCAAATAAGTGGAACATAATTTAAAACAACAATTAACTAGTAATTTTTCATATTATCGCGTGAACTGCAGTGCGGTACCATAGCCATGTGACACTCAACTAAAGGAAATTTTTTTACGGAAATGCTTTTGTTTTTCTTGAGGCTTTGAATAAGAGATTGAACTTTACAAAACAATTAAATCAATTCGATACTCATGATATGACATCAGTTTGGCCAGGTTTACATCATTTACATCTAACTTCACCTTCCAATTTCACTTATCCTTTGGTCTACTCTACCGTTGTGGCACCACACAAGATCTGTCAACCGTCTTTCTCCATTCCTCTCTGTCATTTGCCTTTGATAAAATTTCATTCTGATATTCTTTCTAAAAATATTGAAACCTGCTTTTTTACCTCGGTGGACCACTTTTAAGGGCCGATTTTGAGTTTGTGTTTCCACACAAACAGTCTTTGTAACCTTGTTTTTTATTTTGCTTCTTTTTAGCAATTTATGCATTTCAAACATTGGTGGAAAAGGGGAATGATATAAAATTTAAAGTAGTCTTGTTCTCTGCCGACATTCGCTATAACTGCGACAAGCCGTATTGACAACAATTTTAACGGCTCCATTCAGAATATCGCGCGCATCTTACACGCTTAGCGGAAAGGTCACGCATGCGTATAGCACAACATTTCGCGATCTAAGGCTCAACCAATCTTCCAGAAACCGACGGAACGTCACTCGACCATTTTGGTTGATCACATGACTACAGAGTCTACAGGCGCGGTGGCTGAGCGGTAAAGCGCTTGGCTTCCCAACCGGAGATCGGGGTTCGAATCCTGGCGAAGACTGGGATTTTTAATTTCGGATTTTCGGGTTCTAATGGGTACCTGACATTAGTTGGGGAAAAGTACACACAGGCCACATGACACCTTCGTTAACAACACCCTCGTTAACAGTAGGCCACAGAAACAGATGACCTTTACATCATCTGCCCTATAGACCACAAGGTCTGAATGGGGAACTTTTTTTTTTTTTTTACATGACTACATCCGACGTGACGGGTCTGTGATGTTTTTTGAAACTTCGCCAGTCGTGACTTCGCCACTCATCAAGATTGACCGCTTGTCTAGCCCTGGGACGATATGCGTCGGCTGACTACATACACACTAGTACCCCTATCCGCACCACCGCTTAAGTTATAACAATATATATAAATAAGTACTGTAAGATTTATTTCCATTCTCGCTATGAAGCAAAATAAATGAATCACCAATATTTAATTAAGTAAATGGTAAATTTTTTTTTAAACAGTGATTAATATTTTGTTAAGAGCAATGAATAATTGCGCGAAAGTTTTAAGCTTCATTCCAGAATGGGAAGTGGGAAAAATAACACGTTCACAATTTGTACCAGACAGACTGACAGACAGCGTGAGTTTATATAAACTTTGTAAAACATGAACTAAAGTGTATGGAGATACTCTAACGACTATAGTTTCTGTTAGTGTGTACTGCTTTGGCAAGAAAATGATATTAATAACATAGAAGAACCATACAAAAAGACATTAACACAAGAAATTACTAACATGGAGCAATAAGCGAACATTTAATTATTTATATTTTTAAAAAAATCAATTCCAATGTACAATGAGATGAACATGCCTGGTCAAAAGGATAAAACAAACAAACAATAAACATTATTTCCTCTTCGTTGCGGAGAGTGAACCTTCGATTAAGTCCAGTAGGGAATCATCGCCGAAGGTGCCATTATCCCGATTGATTGCTGGAAAGGCTTCTATCCAGTTAGCAGGCGTGGATCGGGAGATGTTCACACCAAGTCCTGCCTGAGGGTTCCCAGCAGGACCGTACCCCGTACACAGTGGGCTGCACTTCGGTCCTATACTTGGCCTCGTTATAAGTGGACGAAGGCAGCGCTAACCAGCGGTAACTAGCCTCATATTCCTAACCACCACTGTTCTGTGCAAGGACCGTAACGAAATACTGATGTCGGCCCTTTTGTGGGAACGGCGTGGCGCACTTTTTGGACTGGGTCACCGGGCTATGTGTTTACAATATACCGAATTTAAAAATTGTAGATTTATCTTTCAGAAAGAAATTTTATTCAAATTACGTATAAATAACGATGATTTTGAGACTATCTGATAAGCACTATTAGCCTACTAATCGAAAAAGTAGGCCTATAATACTTGAAATGGTGAATCTCTTATTATGAAAAAAACAACACTTCTGCTTATGATTAATTTTGAAATTAATCATTACAAAAATTTTACAAGAAAAACAACTATTTTTATATTTATTGTAATAAAATTTAGATTTCGAAAACGCAGCACTTTTCTATTGTAAACCAATAATATTTTAACTATTTTATTTATATAAATAGAAAAGGTACACTTATTTTGCCCTTCACTCATAGACAAAATGTAATTCTTTTTGTTTGCAAGTCACTCTAAATATATGCACTCTGATGTAATATTCAAGTGCTCCAAATAATAATTACAAGACACTGTCTGGAGAAGCTAACATTCATAAAATTGTGTTACAGATTATGTAAGTGAAAAAGATCTTCATATATTTTGTTCGTTTAATATCCGCTTTGGACTGTCGATGGTTAAATTTTGTTACTAAACAACCTTATATCGGCTTTCTCGGTCTGTATTGTAAGTATGTCTGTCAGAAAAAACATTTTTACGTTTTTTTTCTCCCACAACCAATTTCGGATTAACTTGAAATTTTGCACAATTATTTCTTGTACCTGACAAAAGAATAAATAAAAATTAATTAATTAATTAATTAGTGATAATTCCATAATTTTACTTGATATAGAAAAGGGAAATTAATCGCACAACATTGAGATATATGACTGTAAATGTACAGTTCTCCCCTTACTTAAGCTTTTTTTTTTTGTTTGTTTGTTTTAGTTTTTCTATATTTTTCTTGTTAAAGCTAGTGTGCAGAGTCTAGTTTTAATTATTCTTAACTGGATTTGCTGATTATAAGACGTTTAATTTTTCTATTTAAATTCATCCGTTTGATAGTAGATAGATGTAGCTCTTCTTCACTAGATAATTTGGTAAAATTTAGGATTATGAATGATTGACGGGGAAGAGCGATATTGAGAAATGATACTAAATAATTATCCAATAAAATACTTTTTATTGGCCCAAACCAATGTAAATTCAGTTTGACTACAATTGACCAACTCAGCATAGCTACTATAACAATAGCAATATAGATGCCAATACTAACATAATTCATATATGAAACACACACACTCACAATAAAGAGTCTAAATAGTTCAAGAAGTCATCCTTCGTGTGAACAATCTTATAATATTTCTCAAACATCTGGTATAGTCTACTATAATATATCTTTTCTGATCTGATCTTATCTTATCTTACAAAATGCAGACGTTACTTCAAAAAAAAAAAAAAAAAAAAGATAATAGCGTCATACGCGTCATGCATCTAGTCGTTCATGTTGACCAATGACTTAAACTCCGCCAAGTCACTGGTTTTCCTGGCTAGCTCAGGCAACCCATTCCATGCACCAGGGAAGAAGGAGCATTTGTACAAAGTTGTCCTAGCATATGGGACGAGGAATGTGCCTTTATCTTTGTGTCTTTCTGAGTATTTTATCAGATTTTGTTTTTGTATTTGAAGATTGTGGTTTATTGTTTTAGGTATAATTGCTACTTTACTTTTAAATCTTTTATCCTTTTAAATTTAGTGATATTACTAAAGGTGTTACTCTAGTAAAATGTGAATATTCGTTTGTTATAAATCTCTCTGCTCTATTTTGTGTCTGTTCCAGTTTCTTCTTTTCTTGAGGGGTCCCAGACATCTTGTCTATGTTTATAGGATCTAGAATCTGGATTGGTTTTAAGGCGTTAGCCCCTTTCGCCCCTTAAGCAATATAATAATTCAGTCTCAATATTAAGATAAGATAAGATAATTTTTATTGATACAATCAAAAGGAAATTTCGTTTGACTACAATTGACATCCTCAGCGTATCAACTGTAGGCCTACAAGATCAATATAGATTATAGTTGCAAATACGAACAACATTCACACACGAAACACATAGCTTACACACTCATAACCAGCGCTTTATTAATAGACTTCTATGTACTTCTCAATGATGACAGATGATCTTGTAACACTCTGAGCGAAAGTGGGATGAAGGAGTATTTAAATCTTTCTGTTTTAGTCCTATTTAGTCAAGTGTGGATTTAAGACTAAGACTGCTTTACTGATCCTTGGAAATCTGTTGTGATTATAAGGACTCCTTTCTCATATACAGACAACACAAAAGAAACATTCACATAAATAGAACAGACACAACATAAAGAGTTCATTGATCAACGGCTGGCATTGATATAGTCCAGTGATTCCCAAAGTGGTCTATATAGACCCACAGGGGCCTACGAGGTCTTTCAGGCGGTCTACGGTAGGGAAAAAATAAATTGGGGGTCTATGACCTGTAAATGGGGGTCTACGATAGTGGATCTCATTCAAGCATGTCGAGACTTTAAAATTTCATTTCTCATTAATGATTTGTATCTTTTAATCTTTTGAATTGTAGCCCTGTTAGTCGAATGATTTTATTTTGAAATTTTAACATCTTATTTCAAATATCTTAATTTTGTCTATATGAAAGTAATATTATACATTACCGAGTCTAAAAAGAACTAGAAAGTCCAGTGTTGGTTATTAGAAATTTGGCTTCATTTCGTCCTTGCGAAACAAGCAAATGTATTTGTGATTTTTATGAAATAAAGTTTAAATTTATGTCACTATGAAACCATTAAATCTGAACATTATTTGAGACAACGCCAACATGATAAAATAGATTCAGATTTGAAATACTTCCAAACACTTTAAGTTCAGAATAGACCCAGAGTAGAAAAAATGGTTCATTAGACATCACAAAAGAGAAGAGGTTTGTGAACATTTTACAATACTTTACTTTATCAAACTCCAGAAAACTGCACACTATAGGCAAAAAATAGGCTTTGCCAGCCAGGGGCGGACTGACTGTATGGGCAAACGGGCAAATGCCCGGTGGGCCGGTACCAATTGGGCCGGTCTGGTCGCGACCACAGAAAAAAAAATTTAATGCAGATAACTTGAAAAAAAAGTGACAGGTTGTGTTTGGCCTAATCATTTTGTTGGTCGGTATGGACGTTTGATGAAACCCCCTTTTGTTTTTGCTCCTTCCTTCTGCCGTCTTTTGATAAAGAAAAAGAAGGATGAGAGAGGTTAAGTTAGAAAACATTGATATAACGCAGAAAAAAAATAGGGGTGACAATTAGCTCTATAACAGATACAATGGTTACCAGCACATATAGAACTAGAAGGAAATGAGAAGGCTAACACACTCCTGCGATCGGACCCCTTGATGACCTGCTAACTACTGTGAAAAAACGCAAGCTTAAAATCTATGGCCATATTACAAGATCTTCGGGGCTCGCAAAGACCTTTCTTCAGGGAACAGTACCAGGAAAAATAAGAGGAGGCAGACAGAGAAAGCGATGGGAAGACAACATAAAAGAATGGACGGGCCTGCCATTGAGAGAGGTTCTAAACAGGGCAAAGGACAGAAAGGAATAGAAAAAGACGGTCGACAAGTCTTGCTTGGTGCCCCAACGGACTAAGGGGTAGGTAAAGGTAAGGTAATGGATTTGAAGGTAGCTTGTCTCAGTGGATCTCACAGCGTTTTTAAAATGTATTACTTACTTATTTTTGTGAGTTCCAGGAAAGCTAGGGGGCCGCAACCAAACCTCTCTACCGAACTCGGTTCTGACTCAAGTGCTGATCAGCTTTCTACATCTGCTTCCATGTCATTCCAGTATCCGCAGCTTCGCTGATGACCGATATCTTCAAGGTTTGCTTGGGCCTGCCCACTTTCCTCTTTCCTTGCGGTTTTCTAGTGCTTGCCATGCTACGTTAGTGCGGGTACTTTCTATTGGCAGTATGTGTCCTAACAGCCCCACTTTCGCTTTTTAATATCCTAGGCTTTGGGTTTTGCTTGGTTCCTGCACACAAGTTGACAGGTTTTAGAAAGCTTATATCAACTCACTCTGTTTGTCTGTCTGTCTGTCTGTCCTGCAGACATTGTTACTCTCTCCTTAATACCGTATGCACATGTTTGAAGACTTATTATTGAAAAAAAAAACAATTACATTTACAAAATTAATGTTTATTTCTTGTTTGATTCCTTGTTTTGATTAATTATTTATTTGAAAATTGAAAGTGTACTTAGTATAGGCTAAATGCACGTGGCTGCCTGGTCGTGCGGTATCCGCGCTGGGCTGTCGTTTGGTTGATTCGATGGTCCAGGGCTCATACCCTGCACGTTGCCATCCAGTGTCGTCGTGTGTGAGGTTTGGACTAGGAAGTAAATTATCTTCAACTCTGAAGGAACATACATTTTATAAACATGTTTTTTATCAATGTATTTTTATTCTTAAGAAATCCTGTTGTTCATTTCATGTTTCTTATTTCTCATTATTTATAATGCTATTTATAAATATCTTTCTTAAAAAGTAAAGTTAAAGCTCCCCTTTCAAAACTTGCTATATATAAGACAGATAATGTTAAGGTCATCTGTTTCTTTGGTCAACAAGCAGGGTGTCATATGACCAGCACAACAACCGTCTTTACTTAAGCTAGGTACCCATTAGAGTTTGTTGGAATCAGGGGCGCCCTAAAAATCCCTAAATTCAAAATCACAGTCTTTACCGAGATTCGATCCCAGAACCCCTACGTTCGGAAGTCAAGTGCTTAACCACTCAGCCACCGCATTTTCTAATTTGACGTAGATTTAGTCATTGTATGGGAGCAAATGTTTGTCCCTTTCGAAATTAAAAAAAAATCTTTTCATTTGAGTGGAACAATGAGCCCCATACAGCAACCATATAACAGAACTAATTTATGTTCTAGACTTTTGATTACATTAAAATATGAAGATACAAAAAATGTTTCTCTATCTTCTCAAATTCCACGTTGTATAAATGTCAAACGATATCCGAGTTAGGTTCTATAACTCTTGTATCAACTTTTAACCAAGCGTCATAGAACGTAGCTAGGTAACGTTAAGTTATCCCGATTCCATGCCTGAGCACAACGCTTCACAAATACATTGTTATTGTTATACAAATCTTTACTTTATAACATGAACATTTCACTTTGATAACCTAGATCAGTGTTTCCCAAACTTTTGACCTATGACCCCTTTTTAATTTTTGTAATGCTGAGTAGGCCTACCTCTCGCCCCCCCCTTCCCACCTCACTTGCATTAATTAACAGAACATAATAAATGGGTATTTAAAAAATCAGCATAGTTAATGCGATGTAACGCGCACCCCCTCAAAAGTCTTCCAGTATCCCTGGGGGTACACGTACCCCACTTTGGGAAACACTGCCCTAGATCTACGCACGCACAACATAATTCCCAAAAATATATTGATGATGACACTCCATCAACAAAAGAAGAATGAAATTTCAAATCTCATTGTGTCTTCTTGTTTCGAATACGCCTTCTCTTTTTGGATGATACTTGAAGAAGCAATAATCAAATGAGACCGAAGAGAAGTGAAGAGATCGTCTTTGTCTTGCTGCCTGACAGTAAGAGAGTAGAGTGGCGATGCTTCGGGTCGTGATGGTTACTGTGGTACTAGATCAATCGCATGTTCAACATACTTGAAGCACATCTTTGGCCATCAAATCCTCAAAATGAACATTTTTAAACTCGGGATTTTGTTTGACTTTCATCATATTTGAGTATGCACTTTAAATAATTGTAAGCGAATAAAAAGTTTGGCCTGTTTAAACTACTAGGACATTTTTTTAGTAGCTTCAATTGTTGACAAATTATTTTCAAATGTCAAGTGAGTTGAATAATCAATCAACTTATACATTTTGTGTATCACAAATATAGAGACCTGTTATGAACTGTCTTGGATAAATGGCTTGAAATAATCAACCAATTAGCAAATAAAAATCGGTTCAATGAAAGTATTTTTTGTTCTCATTTGCACTTAATCGTTAATTTTATGGAGATCTAAGAGATTCTCTTTTGGCTCGCTGGACCACGTAAAAGATTGGACCGGCCTCTCTCTTGATATCCTGCCAACAACAGCACAGCTGTTGATTGGGAAAAGTGGAGGAATTTGTTTTACTCGAGAAATCACAGCATGTATAATGTTTTTAAGGATTTAGCTAAATTTGTTTCTATTTTCTCGATTTTTATCTCTAGTCTTTGACATGCAGCTCAAAACTCAAAATTATAAACACGGTAAATACCAATGTTTTATTGTAGGGTGTTTTAACTACCACAATATTATCACAATAAATCTTATCTTCTGTTAGGAAGAAGCGTTTGAAATTTATAAGATATGATAAAAGAAAAATTAGTGCGTGATTCTAATGTTCACCTTGATTATTTGTCTCAGTTTCTGTTGATTTATTGCAATGTCCATTTCGACATGGCTTTATTTCCTCTATCGTTCTAACTGGCTGTTGTATCTTTTAAAATCTACCCCAATGTTAATTTATTGCAAGGCATAAATGTGGCATGAAATCTAAGACGCCACAAGACTGAGCAAGATGGATAACAATCATTTAGCAACAACTGTCTCTGTGGACAATGATGGACTGAAAGACGCAATCAGTGCTGCTAATTTTTCTATAGGAGCCATCCGTCTCCCGTATAGATGCATCCTTCAGTTGGCCACAGCGGAAGAACTGATGCTCTTCAAGATTCTGAGCTGCTGTGTCAACCCTCTCATTTCTGTTCTTGGTTTCATAGCCAACATGGTGAGCATCGCCATACTGCGACGCAGTGGGATGTCCAAACCAAGCAACATTTTACTGCTTGGCCTTGTGCTTGCAGACAGCATGAACCAGCTTCTTACCGTCAACTATGGGGATATTCTCGCACAGCTGGGCCCCAACAAGAGATACCCACAGCTGTGTGGCTGGCAGTACGGGGCGGGTCTCAACTTTTTTTTGATGATTTTTAGAAACGTTTTTTTCTTCTTGGGAAATCTAGGTCAGTACGTATGCACTGTGTTCCCTGTTCTGATCACTATCGAGAGACTATTGGCAGTTTTCATGCCTATAACTTTCACTAAGATAGTAACGCCTAAAACTGCGGTGATTTGTGTGGTTTTGGCGTTTTTCTTCTGGTTTCCTTGGATACTGTTCTATATGATCTATAATGACGTATACTTCATTGAATTCCCCGAGGGAGACAACTCTATGTACTTTGCCATAAGCGCTAGGTTACTTCCCATTATGGATACGTTTGTTCTCTTAAACTACTATGTATTCGACTCACTGGAAAGTTGGGTGCCTATCATTTTTGTCACGGGTGGCTGCGTCTTGGTGTGGATAAAGGTGAAGGTTTCACTCAGCAAGCGCAGGAAATTAATGCCTTCCCAGAAACAAAGTATACGGTGGTCTCCCAGGACAACCAGAACACTGCTCATCACTTGCTTTGTCTTCTCTGTCACTCATATCATCTACTCCTTCATTAACTATAACATTACCGCGGCCAGTGGTTCTCAATACCGCATATATGTTGAGGCCATGAATCTCCTGTACCTCATTAATAGCTCCAGCAATTTTTTCATCTACATAGCCTCGAACAGAAAGTTGCTGAAAATATTCTTGGACATTTTGCACAGACGAAAGTAATGCTGAATAAATAGATAAGGTAGATAACTGTGTCTGAGTGTTAGCGCGTTTGGAAATGCAATTGAGTTTCTTAGGTTGGAATCCTGGAAACTTTTGAGGACTTGTCTGTAATTTATAAGATAAGATATGAAGGCTGGATATATACCTTTTTTTGTGAGCCTATCACTTTATGATCAATTTATAGAGCAGGGCCGGCCATAACCATTGCGGGGCCCAATGTGAAACGGATTATGCCAGGCTTAGTCTGGGTAGGGATAAGGATAATAAGTGAAAATTAATATTTTGTATTAGAAAATAAATTCGTCTTTGCATTTTATTCATACTTTACTAATTAGAAAAACACTATCAATAAGAAAAAAAATTGGCGTTTTATTTTTTTTTAAGAGTTCGAGATAGATTTAGATCTATATTTATATGCCAGTGACTAATAACGTCAAAGAAAATTCGATTTATAATTACATTTTATTAAATGAAAGATGACAATGTCTTTCTTTTATCGCGCGTAGAATAGGCGCTTTCCATATTGAATGACACCTCACAACGACAATTTTGTCTATTTTTCTGGACATTTCCTGAAACATGGAACAAAAGGAGGCCGCGGGAACCCTGCTATAAGTTTATTTAATTTAATAAATTTACATCTAGAATGAGTGCTGGGCCTATGAGAAAGCGAGGCCCACTGCGGCAGTGACCTAAGGCCGGCTCTTATATAGCATAAGAAAATTAAAAGTGAAACGCTGTTTGTTTTGTGTTGGCTATAGAGCTTCCTTGTAAGCATTGGCCATAGAAACAGTTACACGTTGCCTGTGCAATTTAAAAAAAATCGATCTCGAATAAAACTGATCACATTTCCCAGAAATTTTCGTCTCAATTTATTTGAAACTAAGTTAGCGACCTCCCCCCCCTCCCCCTCCCACACTATCTTTTCCCAGTGATTTACAAAATTATGAAAATTATTATCACTACCTTGGTACTAATGCAAAAAGGCATTGATTTCTATTCCGCTGAGTCAGTGGCGTAGCTAGGGGAGGGGGGAGAGGGTCCAAATTTGAAAGTCCCATCGGGCCCCTACTTGACTGAGTTGCCTAAATAAGTGTCCGAATTTATTTTTTGTTACATTAAAAATATAAGCCAATTTTATCGTGTCATTCATGTTGTTATGCAAATTAGTGACCACGTCGCATGTGTTCCACACATTAGATTTACATATTTATTAAGTACATTATCTCATCTCATGATGTCGGGCCCCTAAATCCCTTGCTACACCCCTGCGTTGAGTGTTGTATTATTACTGTAGCTTTTATATAGCGCTACTTTCATGCTTATAGCATGCTCAGAGCGCTTTTGGTCCAATCTCATTTGTGGACCAGCGGGGGGGGGGGGTATCTGCTGCCTTTAGGCGCTCAGTAAACACTATTCTGTCCTAATCGGGTGTCGAACCTCGAGCCCCCTTCTAGGTAGCCAAGCCAAGCCAAGTTCATGCGTACTTGGCCTCTCGGACCGCACAAGCCAGTTGTGACCTGCATATTTTGCCACACCTGATGCAGACGAAGCAGTTCTCCAACAGATGTCTTAAGTTTTCTTCTCGTGTCTCACAACCACCTGCCGCCAGCTGCTTACCTCTATGTGCATAGGGTAAAATGGCGCCTAGTCTGCTATTCTAAAAGATGTAGTAATTAAAACCGCTATAGAAATAGCGTTATAAAAAGTTGGAAATCTCTTCGTGGCTCAGTAGGCCTATTAACGCCAATCGTAACTGAGTCTCACATTATCTGAACCCATTAAGTTAATAGAAATAGCGTTATAAAAAGTTGGAAATCTCTTCGTGGCTCAGTAGGCCTATTAACGCCAATCGTAACTGAGTCTCACATTATCTGAACCCATTAAGTTAATAGAAATAGCGTTATAAAAAGTTGGAAATCTCTTCGTGGCTCAGTAGGCCTATTAACGCCAGTCGTAACTGAGTCTCACATTATCTGAACCCATTAAGTTAATAGAAATAGCGTTATAAAAAGTTGGAAATCTCTTCGTGGCTCAGTAGGCCTATTAACGCCAACCGTAACTGAGTCTCACATTATCTGAACCCATTAAGTTAATAGAAATAGCGTTATAAAAAGTTGGAAATCTCTTCGTGGCTCAGTAGGCCTATTAACGCCAATCGTAACTGAGTCTCACATTATCTGAACCCATTAAGTTAATAGAAATAGCGTTATAAAAAGTTGGAAATCTCTTCGTGGCTCAGTAGGCCTATTAACGCCAATCGTAACTGAGTCTCACATTATCTGAACCCATTAAGTTAATAGAAATAGCGTTATAAAAAGTTGGAAATCTCTTCGTGGCTCAGTAGGCCTATTAACGCCAATCGTAACTGAGTCTCACATTATCTGAACCCATTAAGTTAATAGAAATAGCGTTATAAAAAGTTGGAAATCTCTTCGTGGCTCAGTAGGCCTATTAACGCCAATCGTAACTGAGTCTCACATTATCTGAACCCATTAAGTTAATAGAAATAGCGTTATAAAAAGTTGGAAATCTCTTCGTGGCTCAGTAGGCCTATTAACGCCAATCGTAACTGAGTCTCACATTATCTGAACCCATTAAGTTAATAGAAATAGCGTTATAAAAAGTTGGAAATCTCTTCGTGGCTCAGTAGGCCTATTAACGCCAATCGTAACTGAGTCTCACATTATCTGAACCCATTAAGTTAATAGAAATAGCGTTATAAAAAGTTGGAAATCTCTTCGTGGCTCAGTAGGCCTATTAACGCCAGTCGTAACTGAGTCTCACATTATCTGAACCCATTAAGTTAATAGAAATAGCGTTATAAAAAGTTGGAAATCTCTTCGTGGCTCAGTAGGCCTATTAACGCCAATCGTAACTGAGTCTCACATTATCTGAACCCATTAAGTTAATAGAAATAGCGTTATAAAAAGTTGGAAATCTCTTCGTGGCTCAGTAGGCCTATTAACGCCAATCGTAACTGAGTCTCACATTATCTGAACCCATTAAGTTGCATTCACATTAAAGTGATAAATACACAATCACTGTCGTACAGCATAAAAGGAATGAAGAATGTGAGTTCTACACATGTGTTGGTGAATCTGTTCTACACATGTGTTGGTGAATCTGTTCTACACATGTGTTGGTGAATCTGTTCTACACATGTGTTGGTGAATCTGTTCTACACATGTGTTGGTGAATCTGTTCTACACATGTGTTGGTGAATCTGTTCTACACATGTGTTGGTGAATCGTTCTACACATGTGTTGGTGAATCTGTTCTATACTTGTATTGGTGTATTTGTTGTACACATGTATTGGTGCATTTGTTGTACACATGTATTGGTGTATTTGTTGTACACATGTATTGGTGTATTTGTTGTACACATGTATTGGTGAATCTGTTCTATACTTATATTGGTGTATTTGTTGTACGCATGTATTGGTGAATCTGTTCTATACTTATATTGGTGAATCTGTTCTATACTTGTATTGGTGTATTTGTTGTACACATGTATTGATGAATCTGTTTTATACTTATATTGGCGTAATTGTTGTACACATGTATTGGTGAATCTGTTCTATACTTATATTGGTGTATCTGTTCTATACTTATATTGGTGTATTTGTTGTACACAAGTATTGGTGAATCTGTTCTATACTTATATTGTTGTATTTGTTGTACACATGTATTGGTGAATCTGTTCTATACTTATATTAGTGAATCTGTTCTATACTTGTATTGGTGTATTTGTTGTACACTTGTATTGGTGTATTTGTTGTACACTTGTATTGGTGAACCTGTTCTATACTTGTATTGGTGTATTTGTTGTACACATGTATTGGTGAATCTGTTGTATACTTGTATTGGTGTATTTGTTGTACACTTGTATTGGTGAATCCGTTCTATACTTGTATTGGTGTATTTGTTGTACACATGTATTGGTGAATCTGTTGTATACTTGTGTTGGTGTATTTATTATACAAATGTACTGAGGTATTTGTTCTATACACATGTATTGAGGTATTTGTTATACTTACATTGGTGTATTTGTTGTGCATTGCCAGGTTTAAATCTAAGAATGTTGTTATGGTGTGAACATACATTGCAGTATTTTGTGCTGTCTATTTTACAATTACACCATGTAATTTGTTCAATTCGTACAAGTGCTCCTTCTTCTCTAGCGCCATAAGAGCATGAAAGTGTTGCCTGAATCAGCCAGGAAAATCAATGACCTAGCAGTTTAATGCTCTAATTAATATGCAAGACTAGATTAACACATATAAGTAATACGATAATAAAAATAATATATTAGTTAACAGATTCGTAATTTAATAAATAAAACATGTATCTATCTATCTATCTATCTATCTATCTATCTATATATATATATATATATATATATATATATATATATATATATATATATATATGTGTGTGTGTACTACATATGCATTTTATAAATATCTTTTGTAAAGGGCATCATTTCATGCTATGGCTTGCCCGGTATGCCATGGTCCAATCTCTTTGATAGACTTGTTGGGGGCGGGGGGGGGGGGGTAGAGGTGTCTGTGAGAAACTAAGCTCGAATCGGGACTCAAACTCGAGTTCCCTTCGTGGGTAGCAAAGCGGTTTCTGACACTCAGTATAATATTGAGATGTATGTGCTATTATTTGCTATACATGAAACTATTAAAACATTTTACACCAAATAAATTGTGGCATCTTGAGTTGTTTTGGTAGTTCGATTCAAAATCTTGTGACTAGTTTTATGTTGATTATTTTAAAGCTTTATCTCTCTGAATACTCGGTGAAATGGTACACACCGTTGCCTGGGCAATACAGAAGCGGACGCTGTTGTATGGAGTGTGTGTGCGTATTTCTGGTGCAATATGTAAATGAATTATGGTAGATATTTTGTTTCTACTTAAAAGAAATATGATGTAACCATGAGTAAGTTCATCGCAATTTACTTTATGAAATATAGACGTTACTTCAAAAAAAGAAAATGATTACGTCCTACGCGTGTTCCTAGGTCAATCTATCACGCATGTTAACCTATGACATAAATTCTGCTAAGTCATTGGTTTTCCTTGCTGACTCAGGCAAGCCATTCCATGCTCTAATAGTACTAACGACCCTATATTAACACTATGATATGATTAATCTAAACTAAAATTGAAACTATGCTCAACTTACATATATTTAAAACGAATATGTCACCTCTAATATGGAAGCAGATATGAAGAAAGCGACAACAACGCCGTCCTCGAACACGTCGCACCTTTTTTTTTTTAACCTGTAACATCCCTTAGTACCTATCCCTTAGTCTTGGACCGTTGGAGCACCATGCAAGATTTGTCGACCGTTTTTCTCCTTTCCGCTCTGTCTTTTGCATTGTATATTACCTCTTTCAGTGTCTGGCCTGTCCATTCTTTTATGTTGTCTTCCCATCCCTTTCTCTGCCTCTTCTTCTTCCTGTTACTGTTCCCTGAAGGAAGGTCTTAACGTGCCCCGACGACCTTGTAATATGGCCATAGAGTTATAGTTTTAGTGTTTTTTTTTTTTTACAATAGTTAGCAGGTCATCACAGACTCCCATCGCTGTAGTACAAGTCTCAACTCTAGTGTTTTTGTTGTTTTTTTACAATAGTTAGCAGGTCATCACAGGGTCCCATCGCTGTAGTAACCATGTCTCAACTCTCTTCGTTTGTGATGGCAGTCTTTAAAAGACCGCACCTTCTTAGAAGACCTAAAAGCTGTGGGCACCTACTAGGAAGAGACAGTGGTAGTCGTTTAGGCCCAATCTCTGTGAAGAGAGCTTGCCGCCCTATGCGACGAACGGCGCGGATGGACTTTAGTCATAGTCATATCTTGAGAAGAAAACAGTATACTCAATTTTAAAACAATCAAAATACAAATACAACAACAACAACAACCACAAACTTTTTTAAAATCACAAAGCTTATATATTAAGTGTATCAGTTAGTTTGGATCAGTCATGTAATTAAATTTGTAATAGATCTAGACCAGGGGTTCTCAAACTGTGGGTCGCGACCCCCTTGGGGGTCGATTGACGATTTTCCAAGGGGTCGCCAAAGACCATCGAAAAAGTCTATTCTTATATTGCTGTGTGTGTGAGCGGGAGAGGGGGGGGTCGCGCCAGAGTGGGGTATTGTAAGAAGAGGTCTTCGAGCTTAAAAGGTTGAGAACCGCTGATCTAGACTAACAATAATAAATCTGTGCGATTGTTTTTGTGTATCGCAATTTCACGCTTTTAGCTTTCTCAATACGCTATGATCCTATCGCTTGTCTGGGCCAGTTAGAAAGGGGTGAGGGAGAAAGAAAAGGGTATTTGGGTGATCGCTTTTTAAATGTATTTATAAAAAAAAATTTGAACGACCTGAATTCGAACTCGTGGACTAAAGCCTTCTCAGACTTCTCAAGCCACAACCTTAACCACTCTGCTAGCGAACATAGACTTACTTAAGACTTAGACATAGGTCCTCCTGCGCCGTTCGGCGCATTTGGGCGGCAAGCTGTCTCCATAAAGATCTGCCATTGGCAATGTCTGAAGCCTCCTCCCACCTGGTGTCCACTGTTCTGAGGCTGATGTCAGGTAAAAGAAATAATTGTGCAAAATTTCAGCTTGATCCGAGATTAGGTGTGGGAGTAATCACGTGAACAAACTTTTTACCAGACAGACAAAGTTGATATAAGCTTAGTAAAAGGGAGAGATCATACTCTGGTAACATATTGTAAGACTCGAACATCTAGTAAAAAAGTTTCACATATTTAGTTTTTGTCTGTAACAAAGGTAAAAACTGTATGTAAATAATTAACATTAAATTCTGGTATAGAAGATGACAATGTTACTTTTACACATTTACGATAAAATTTTACTACCAATAGATAAATCATTTTGATATGTCAATAATATACATGTATCAACAATATATTAAATGGTTTTCATATGTAAACCATATACACATATCACCAACATGGTCTTTGAATGAAAGTTTATTTCTCGTTAGCATGAGGATGCCGACCATATTGCATATGATTTGGTGTTGAGAATTTAAACTACCTCCAGAAGGTAGCTATCTCTGGAAGTGGACGGGAACCCTGTCTTTTGGCATAGGAGATACAGTCCGATGATGACTGAGACAGTCATGGCTAACAGAGCGTAGAGAAAGGCGAAGGTTATATCCACCAAGATGTAGAACAAGTAAGTGATGTGATTCGACATTATCCTGTGGATAGTACCACATGCTGGCTGTAGTTATCTGAAATAAATTTGAATATCATTTAATCAAAGAGAAAAAGGTGTACTGCTAATTGCATATTTAGACGTTTATTCGAGAAAATAACAATTTAGAAATGATTAAAATGTTGGTCAGACGCGAATACGTTTTAATAACGACAAATATTTTTGTTTCGTAATTTAGAAATTCATTCTCTTTTTAAGTTAACTATTTCCAGGAGACAGCTGCGTAAGTCATTGTCATGTGACCAAATGTTAAGATGGTAAAAACAAAATGTAGAAAGTTGGTGCGCGGTGGTTAAGGGCTTGGATACCGAATATGAGGTGCTGGGTTCTAATCTCGGTGAAGACTGTGATTTTTAATATCGGGATTTTTAGTTAGGAGAAGTAAAGGCGTTTTTTTTTGGTGTGCTTGCCACATGGCCAGTTCAAAGGAACGGATGACCTTAATATCATCTGCAGAACTAGAGAGAAGGATCCTAACAAATGGAACTGAGATGCTACAGAATTATCTTAGGTATCACATACAAAGAACGCATCAGTAACGAAGAGCTGGTGCCCACAGATTGTAAGTCTTTTTAAGAAGGGGCGACGCTAAGATCTACGTAAACGGCCATGTATTCGCTATTCCGTTTTCGGCCACCATGTTATGGAAGACTGTGGTAAAAGGGATTCGTCTAGTTTAATGACATGTCTAAGTCCTGCGAATTACATACGACGTCGGTCACCATCTCACTCAGCAGACGAGTGCCCGTTTTGGGAAAGGACTTTTCTATTTGGTATGTTATATATCAGCATAGCTTGTTTTAATAGAATACGTAGGAATAGATAAAAACATAGATATCTAGATGCGCATAGGACGTAATTATAAAATGGGATTAACATTACACAAGCTAACGCTTAGCGTTATTGTTTTTCCCCCATTTTTGTTTTATATTTGTAATGGACCTCATTCACCAAAGCGTAAACAAACAACATTTAGTCACGTGATAATATTGATAAAGCAACGGAAAAAAACTGTCACGTGACAGCCTGTATGTATTATGTAATTTGTGTAGAAGAGATAGAGAACCACGTGGCTAAATGTTGTTTGTTTACGATTGGTGAATGAGGCCCATTACGAATCAGACATTTTATATTAATTCAAATATTGTTCTGTTTTAATCAAATCCAAACATCTATAGCTCTAAATGAATAAACTGATAAATATAAAATAAAGCTGTTAACGCATAAGAAAAAAGTTTCAGTCAATCAGAGATAAAAGAGCAAATGTATTGGTTATGTATGATAGTATGATACCATTTCGTTTAATTATATTAACACTAACCTTCCATTTCAAGTTTCTATCTTTTTTTCAAGAGAGCTTCACAAGGCGAATCACAATAGTGCTGAATTTTACAAGGAATGAATGGTGTGCAATTTAATCAGTGGATATTTTCTAACATGAAGGCAAATGTATTTGTTTTTTTTTAAACCGGTGTACAGAATACGAATTATTCTTAACACGAGTATTTTAATTCACCTTCATCTTCACACATCTCTTGGTCTGATGAACCGTTGGGGTGCCACACATGATCTGTCGACCGTCTTTCTCAATAAATAATTTTTGTGCACGATTCATTACTGTAGAGTCTAATTTTTACAAAGCTTATATCAATTCACCTTTTCTGGCTGTCTGGTAAAAGGTTTTTACACGTTATTTCTTCCACACACTATCTCGGATTAAGCTGAAATTTTGCACAATAATTTCTTTCACCTGACAACACAAGAATCAATATGAAAATTAACCAATTAGTCAATTTATTATTGGTAGTTATTTTGTTTGGTACCTCAAACAAGGGAAAGAATTAGTACTTAACTGAAAAAAGTTTCCCTTTCAGATCTTGCGATATATGGGGCAGATGATGTTTAGGTCATCTGTTTCTATGGCCAACGGACATGGTGTCATGGGGCCAGCACAACGACCAACCGCTTTTACTCTCACCAACTAAAGACAGATACCCTTTAGAGTTGTTTGGACTCAGGGACACCCTAAAAATCCTCAAATTCAAAACCACAGTCTTAACCGAGATTCGAACCCAGGACCCCAGGTCCGGAAGCCAAGTGCTTAAACACTCAGCCACCGAATTTTCTAATTTGACGTAGATTTAGTCATTCTAAATCTGTGAAAATGTGTGTCCCTTTCGAAATAAAAAAAAATCGTTTGATACTCGCCTTTGCCCGTTCTCCTGTTAGTGAGAACAGTTCCGCCGGACTCAATATCTTAGCCACGCGTGAAGGAGTTGGACTGGTTGTCAGAGGCTATTTGAGACGCATGCCATTAGGAAGCATTATCTTATCTTATCTTATATAATACAGACGTTACTTCAAAAAAGAAGATGATTACGTCCTACGCGTCATGCATTTAGTCATGCATATTAACCAATGACTTAAATTCTGCCAAGTCACTGGTTTTCCTGGCTAGCTCAGGCAACCCATTCCATGCTCTAATAGCACTAGGGAAGAAGGAGTATTTGTACAAATTTGTCCTAGCATATGGGACGAGGAATGTGCCTTTATCTTTGTGTATTTTATTAAATTTTATTTTTGTATTTGAAGATTATGGTTCAGTGTTTTATGTATGATTGCTACTTTACTTTTGAGCCTTCTGTCCTGAAGGTTTTCTAAATTTAGTGATTTTACTAAAGGTGTTACTCTAGTCAATATCCATTACAACAAGAAAAATAGGACAAGACTATAGAAACAATAGATAACTCTACTATCTTCTATCGTTATAGCAGAGTGGTTACCGTGTTGGCTTGAGAAGCGTGGGAAGGCTTGGGCCATGAATTTAAATTCAGGTCATTCCCCCTTTTTTTATTTATGTATAAATACTTTTTATTGTTAGTCTACATTTATTAGAAATATAATTACATGACTGGTCCACACTAATTGATACAAGTACGCTTAATATAAGCTTTGTTGTGTTTTTTTTAAAGTATTTTTTAAAATTCCTTGTTAAGGTCTTTCTATTGTATCATAAGATAATTTATTTTTTGCAACACTGATCTTTAAGTATGGCGTTTTTGGCATTGTTTATTGTGTATATTTTATGTGTATTGTGTATATTTTATGTGTATTGTACAAATACTCCTTCTTCCCTAGTGCTATTAGGGCATGGAATGGGTTGCCTGAGCTAGCCAGGAAAACCAGTGACTTGGCAGAATTTAAGTCATTGGTTAATATGCATGACTAAATGCATGACGCGTAGGACGTAATCATCTTCTTTTTTGAAGTAACGTCTGTATTATATAAGATAAGAAGAAGATATTGTGTATATTTATGTTTATTGTGTATATTTTGTGATTATGGTATATTTTATGTGTATTGTGTATATTTATGTTTATTGTTTATTGTGTATATTTTATGTTTATGGTATATTTTATGTGTATTGTGTATATTTATGTTTATTGTGTATATTTTATGTTTATGGTATATTTATTTCAAAATCTTTCCCAATTGACCTCTTTCCATAAGTTTTTCTGTAGGTCCCATTATATCGCCACTACATGTCTTCATATCGCTTCTTACTGAATTACGAGATGTTAAAAATCAAAGTGTAGACCAAGAGAAGATTTATTTGATTTACTTTTAGTGTAAAAAAATCCCCAAATAAAGCTTTCATAAGTCCACAATATCTTATCTTATATAATACAGATGTTACTTCAAAAAAGAAGATGATTACGTCCTACGCGTCAAGCATCTAGTCATGCTTGTTAACCAATCACTTAAATTCTGCCAAGTCACTGGTCTTCCTGGTTAGCTCAGGCAACCCATTCCATGTTTTAATAGGGAAGAAGGAGTTGAAGGAGCTTTTGTACAAAAATTGTCCTAACATCTTGTCGTACTTTAGCATAACAAAAACCATGTTACATCTAAAGCTTTATTACACTGAATGACAAACAACCACACACATAGTAAAGATCACAACAAGAAATGTGGTCAGTACACATTCTAACAAATGTAAACAAACACTAGGGGGGACTGACAGACGAATAAACAAATTCACGACACATATGGAACGAGGAATGTGCCTTTATCTATGTATATGTCTGAGTATTTTATTAATTATTTTTGTTTTTGTATTTGAAGATTATGGCTCAGTGTTTTATGTATAATTGCTACTTTACTTTTGAATCTTCTCTCCTGAAGGATTTCTAAATGGTCATCTTATCTATCCCTTATCCTTTTGGACCGTTGGATCTGTCGGTCAACTTCATCCATTCTTTTTTGTCTCTTGACAGGGTTACATTCTCTTCCTTAGTCAGGTAAGTTCATTCTCAATGTTATCCTTTCATCACTACTGGGTCATATCTCTTCTGACTTTCGTCGTGCGGGTACTGTGGCAGTGCGACTAACCAAAGTCCCTCCCTTTTCCCCTGTAAGCAGCTGTTCTTAGCAGGATATCAAGAGAGAGGCTTGAGTGTGTTGTCCAGCCAGCTATTCTGGTGACGACCTTATCTTCATGTTCCTCCCATCCCCCACCCACACACACTATACTATGACTTTGATAGTGAGTCATGTATTGCAATATGACACACACACACACTATACTATGGCTTTTACAGTGACCCATGTATTGCAATATGACACAAATACACTTTACTATGGCTTTGACAGTGAGTCATGAATGGCAATATGACACACACACTATAGTATGACTTTGATAGTGAGTCATGTATTGCAATATGACACACACACACACACACTATACTATGACTTTGATAGTGAGTTATGTATTGCAATATGACACACACACTATACTATGACTTTGATAGTTTGTCATGTATTGCAATATGACACACACACACACACACTATACTATGACTTTGATAGTGAGTCATGTATTGCAATATGACACACACACTATACTATGACTTTGATAGTTTGTCATGTATTGCAATATGACACACACACTATACTATGACTTTGATAGTTTGTCATGTATTGCAATATGACACACACACTATACTATGACTTTGATAGTGAGTCATGTATTGCAATATGACACACACACTATACTATGACTTTGATAGTTTGTCATGTATTGCAATATGACACACACACACTATACTATGACTTTGATAGTTTGTCATGTATTGCAATATGACACACACACACACACTATACTATGACTTTGACAGTGAGTCATGTATTGCAATATGACACACACACTATACTATGACTTTGATAGTTTGTCATGTATTGCAATATGACACACACACACACACTATACTATGACTTTGACAGTGAGTCATGTATTGCAATATGACACGCACACTATACTATGACTTTGATAGTTTGTCATGTATTGCAATATGACACACACACACACACACTATACTATGACTTTGATAGTGAGTCATGTATTGCAATATGACACACACACTATACTATGACTTTGATAGTGAGTCATGTATTGCAATATGACACACACACTATACTATGACTTTGATAGTTTGTCATGTATTGCAATATGACACACACACTATACTATGACTTTGATAGTTTGTCATGTATTGCAATATGACACACACACTATACTATGACTTTGATAGTGAGTCATGTATTGCAATATGACACACACACTATACTATGACTTTGATAGTGAGTCATGTATTGCAATATGACACGCACACTATACTATGACTTTGATAGTTTGTCATGTATTGCAATATGACACACACACACACACACTATACTATGACTTTGATAGTGAGTCATGTATTGCAATATGACACACACACTATACTATGACTTTGATAGTGAGTCATGTATTGCAATATGACCAAACCAACTCAGTTTTCGTCTCATCAAAATATTGAGAGTTTCTCCTATTTGCTACTCAGGGTGTTGACTTGTAAAAGTACAAACTCGAGTTTTTATCCTGGTATCTGATAAAAATGCGGCCCGCGGGCCAGATCCTTTCCGCGACGTGGTTCCATCCAGCCCGCAGAAACGTCGGCACTAAGTGTAGAAAATTCCCCTCCAAGAAAAAAAAACGGTTCAGAAATGTATCTATACCTCCGTTAGAACCCTAACTTTTTCTCTGATGGATTATTACCATGACCTTTAACACTGGTGCGTTTATGAAATAGGACTCCGAATGTAGACGCTAGCAGGAAAAATGAACAGATCTTACTTTTTTTTTGGAACATGATAATAAGCCAACATGTTTGTTTTATAAAGAAAGTGTGTCTGTTCACACACACACACAAATGTAGGCCTACAATATAAACGGCGTCATTCATGGTTTGAGATACGAATAAAAACTACGCCTAGAGTGTAAAATGTTTGTTGTTTGTAAAATGTTTGTTGTTTGTAAAATGTTTTACATGTTTCGGATGTTTCTTCAGAGTTGAAGATAGTTTACTTCCTAGTCCTAGCGGGCAGGATTTGAACCCTCGACCATCGATAAATCCGAACGACAGTCCAGCGCGCAAACCGCACGACCAGACAGTGTATTGATGGGACTATTTTTCCAAAACGAGACAAGAAAATGAGTCGGTGGTATAGCTAGCTACAATGTTCCTAACATTTCAAGTAGAGAAATGAAGCCATTTTCTGACACGTAAACAAAAATAAGCTTGAAATATCCCATCAGATCCACGGGTTTCTATTCAAAGTATTGTCAGGTCAATTTCATTTCGTTTTTGTATCTTTACATTGATGTGGCCCGCGACATGATTGTTGGAAATTAAAATGACCCGCAGGTCGCATTAGGTTGAGCATCACTGATCTAGACAGTAGCGGCCCTAGGGGGTCGCAAGTGGGGCAACAGCCCCAGGACCAGCGCCTGAGGGAGGGGGCACCGCGTCTGCAGATTTCCTTGTCACATTCAGCTTCGCAATCCAGATCAGTTCTCATTAGGACTTGTTGCTCAATATTTTGGAAGCCCTGCATTTATATGAATCATGATACCAATTATCAGGCAAGCTCTTTATACGACATATTGAGTTTCTATACCGTTCAGTTTCGGTAAAGCTAGCATCTTATGTACTGTTGATTCTACGAGGCTATCCTTGTTTAACAGTTCACCTTGGCATGAATAAAAACAAGTAGCCGGAAGCGACCAATTAACATTGTTTATTTCGTCAATAAACGATTTCAAATCGGATTCGGGTTTGAATAGGACAACGCGTAGTGATCAAGTTTGAACCAGTTGCAAGGCTACAGTGATTTCCGAGGTATTTAATTTCATATACGTACAGTATTTTTGGATACGAACAGTATCACAAGACATTCCCTAATACTTTAACTATTTACCATTCTCATAACATGCCTACTGTTACTGACGTCACGACCCGTGACTGGACAACGAGGTATTGGTCTTCACAGGTTGCGACGTCGCAGATCAGTGTTGAGGTCTACTGTAACAATTGTTATCGATTGAACCAGTTAATGTGCTATATCGACATTATATCGTTTTTTCGGCCAATAAGCATCCAGAATGTTTGGCGTTGAAGTATTCTTTTTTTTTTCCAATAGGCTACTGTACATAAACATTGGGTGGCCATGGGAAAACCCGTGTTAAAAAACAACAAAAAAAAAAACGCGGGAGAATTTCTTTCCTCATTTTTTTTTTGCTACAAAACATAGTACCTTACGTATTGGCCTTTCACTAGTTACATACTGTAATGTAGTGGTTCTGCATGAAAGGTTTCACCTTTCCTGGCACTACAAACATCTATGTCTTTGCGAACGCCTGTATAGACTAGTATAGAGGGACTTATGGTCCGACAATTACGCTGGGCAGGGCACGTATCCCGTATGAGAGACGAACGTATGCCAAAGGCAGTCTTTTTTTGGTGAGCTAAAAGATGGTTGACGTAACAGAGGTGTCCCAGGGAAACACTTTAAAGACCACCTTATGCGCCAACTTGCCATTTGAGACCAAAAGAAAATCCGCTGCCGAGGACAGACGAAGACGACAAAAAAAAAATCTAAATCAACCACCTGCGTACAATGGTTATGCTTGGGATGTGGCAAAATATGTAGGTCACAGATGGGGCTGCGCAGCCATGGGAAATACTGCATTCCTCGCTAATCTTCGGACTCGAAGACAAGACTTATTATTTTGAAAACCCGTGGTTTAGTCCTTCCGCAAAAGTCGGATCTTCGAACGTCAAGGGACAACTGTAGCTCCCATCGCGCACCTTGTTCTTATTGATCATCAATTTGGCTTCCGCCTTCAGAACGCACATCGGGAGAGAAGATTCATAATATTATTATTAGTGCAAAGCGACAAGCCAAGAAAGGTGAAACCTTTCATCCAGAACCATTACAATACAGTATGTAACTAGTGAAAGGCCAATAGTACATTACGTAACGTACTATGTTTTGTAGCTAAAAATAAGACCTACAGTGTTAGAGGCGGACGAACCAGTTGGCGTTATGTGGTACGGTATATATAGGCTCATATGACACTCGCCCAGGGCCCCTCGCTCTGCGAAGGCCGCCTCTGGATCTAGAGATCTGAAACTTGCATTAGCATAAAGTGTGTTCATAATTCTGAACGGAAGTGGCGCGAGCGGAAGCAAGACTAAAGGAAAACAACACAAACTTTAAATTTTTCTTGTTTCTTGGGCTATTATCTTGATTATGAATAAACTGGTGAACAGCGTGTGTTGTAGGCTATGGAGACAGACCGCGCAATCACAAAATCTCTAGTAACAAACTTCGAAAGGCTCTGAACACATCTGTTCTTTAGTCTGCCCCATGAATCTCTACAGGATTTTATTCCGACAACTGTGTATGTACATAAAAAGGTTTGTTACACTTCTTTTCAGGAATTTCAGGCTAATAAGAACAAAAACATAGATCTAGATCTAAATTTAAATCTAAATTTAGACTCTTGCTTCACAAAGGGTGGCTAACATATTTAAGTTCTGCAGCCACTTTACAATTTTTAACATAAATCATAAAGATTGTACACATTTTTTAAAAGTTGATTTTTTTAAAAGAATTATTCTTTACTGCTAGGTATAAATAATAATTATAACCTTTATTATCCATTTGGAATTTTGTCTTACAATTTGTGCATTACACCGAATAAAACATAACTATAGAAAACCAAAACAAAAACTATCAACAACCACAACCCAGGATGGCAGCTGCCTGCAGTGCACTGTCGTTCGGTCGTCTCTTTGGTCCCGAGTTCGTGCCCTGCCCGCTGCCTTCCCCGTCGCCCTGCGGGAGGTTTGGATTAGGAAGTAGATTATCTTTGACTCTGAAGGAATACTGAAGGAGTAATAAAATACTCTGAAAGACACAAAGATAAAGGCACATTCCTCGTCCCATATGCTAGGACAAATTTGTACAAATACTCCTTCTTCCCTAGTGCTATTAGAGCATGGAATGGGTTGCCTGAGCTAGCCAGGAAAACCAGTGACTTGGCAGAATTTAAGTCATTGGTTAATATGCATGACTAAATGCATGACGCGTAGGACGTAATCATCTTCTTTTTTGAAGTAACGTCTGTATTATATAAGATAAGATAAGATAAGGAACATCCGAAACTTGTAAAACATTTTTACAAACAAACGTACAAAAGAAACACGCGAGGAAGTGTTGAGACAGTGTATCGATAGTCAGACAAACGACATGACACCGTGATGTTAGGAGATTCATGATTAACTTTTTTTCACCTTCATCTTTCCATTAGTCTGTTAAACCGTTGGGGCACCATACATGATCTGTCGACCGTCTCTCTTATTCCTCCCTGTCATTTTACGTATCTTCCCATCGCTTTCTCTGTCTGCCTATTCTTTATTTCCTGGCACTGTTCCTTGAAGGAAGGTCTTTGCGAGCAATGAGTAAGCACCCTGTGATATGGCCATAAAGTTTGATTATTTTTTTTGGACAGTAGTCAGCAGATCACCTTGGGGGCCCCCATTACCATTGTGATCCTAATTTGTGACGCGTTCTTTTTTGGTGCTTCCTAAGTTTCTTATATATCATCTCAATTTCATTAATAAGATCCTCCTCTCCTTTTTAGTTCTGCAATTAGCCTTCAAGAGGCGCAATGAAAATATGGTTTAGCGTGAGCCTGGTCTAACAGGATGTTAATAAATGATCATCTATTTCAGCGGTTCTCAACCTTTTATGCTCGGCGACCCCTTTTTACAATCCCCCACTCTGCCGCGACCTCCCCCTCCCCGCACACACACATACAGCAATAGATGAGTAGTCAATAACAATCCATATTTTGGATCGTCTTAGGCGACCCCTGGCAAATCGCCAATCGACCCCCAAGGGGGTCGCGACCCACAGGTTGAGAACCCCTGATCTATTTGATAGTTGATGACGGGCAATCTCTTATTCAGGGTCTAAGGAAGAAGCCCTTCCATTTCAATCGCCAAAAGGCAGTGGCGGAGCCCAGTGCTCGTATGCATCATTACAGTTTTAAATAGGCAGCCCAGTACCAGTGGTATACCGAGGGTGCCAGGCGCGTGGGGCAGTTAGGCCAATCGGCTCCTCTTCCCAATAGTGTAAGTAATCCATATTTGCAAAATAAAAGTCTCCACCAATCAATATAAAACTTACATGTATTGTAAACAAAGTTAAAGAACGAACAATCAGTAAGATACATTCGCATTTTTATTATGGTAGTACTTTCGTTGATTTCGTACTCGTAAGTTGTCGATGACATTATCAAAGTTCATTGTTTGGACCGATTTTCTATATGCTTCAGACTAATAATTGGTACTGTTAATGTTTTTTTTTTGGCAAGTACTCGTTGAATTACAAATACTATATTGTTAATTTGTGTTTGTGTGCATAAATGACAAGTCCTGGAAAGCTTTTTTTTAAGCCAAGAAAGCTTTTTTTTTTTAAACCACATTGAATATCAGTTCATTGAATGCTTAAGATATTAACAATCTAATACCAATAATAACATAGTCAACTAGCTAAACAATATGAAATCGGGCTTTCAATTTCATATAGGCGTATCTTTTCCCCTTTTCGAAATTTAAACAAGACATAGGGATCACATAAAACTTTAAATCTTGTATTAAGGATAGTGAGGAGTCAACACTCTATGGTCAATCTACTTCTTCAAACTCTATTCTCATTCCATCAGTCATTTATCCATTTACTTCTTTATATAAATTCCTCAGTTGACTCAGAGATTTAAATATATTCCTTTGCTGAGCTTCAAACAACTAGCTTGGATTGCGCTCACACTTTTAGACTTTACAATCAACAAAACGTAGCCAATTATTCCCATTAATTTCCTGATTGATTCTTATTGGCGTTTTCTATTTCCCTCTGGAGAGATACGTTAAGCACATTAATTGGGTGACTCGCATGTCTTTTAGACCATTGTACTTTGACGATCACCTTGTAGGACATATTGCTGAGTGTCCTTTAAATGAGACTCGCCCTGTTTTGATAGTCCGTCAAAGGTCTCAAAGGATGGCTGCCTGGTCGTGAGGTTTGCACGATGGACTGTCGTTCAGATTTATTGATGGTCCCGGGTTCAAACCCTGCCCGCTCCCATCCCCCGTCGTCCTGCGGGAGGTTTGGACTAGGAAGTAATTATCTTCAACTCTGAAGGAACATACGAAACATGTAAAACATTTTACAAACATATCACGAGCAATATCAGAAACAGTATAAGTAGTAAGGTACCTTTTTCAGACCTTTCGATCTATAATGTTGATGTTGCTAAAGTCATCTGCCAAGGTGGCCCAATGTTATCGAGGGTGTTTTGAGGCCGCCACCAATCACTTTTACTAAAAACCAATGTCGGGTACCCATTGGAGTTGGATGGACTCGGGCACCCTAAAATTTCCAAAATTCAAACTCCCAGTCTTCACCTGTACGCCTCGGTTCGGATGCCAAATGCATTACTACTCTGTCAACAACAATAGAGAAAATTTGAATTGAAATTTTGTTAACAAGCACATCACCCAACTGTCAACAGGTATATGAACCCGTTAACGTGCGTAGTGGCATAGTAAATGTCATTTTATATCTCTTTAGATCCTGAGATGAACTCTGATTGGTAACTGTGCCCTGGCGAGAAACTCTGCTTTTCGGCTTAGTGCCTCGTAGTGACTCTGCAGATTCATTACCCTGAAGCTCTCGTAGCTGCCGACACTCTTGCAAGATATGCGCTACTGTTTCCATTGACTCTCCACTGTGTCGGGCATCAAAATCTGGCCGGAACCGGGCAAAGTAAGCACCAATGGGGCAGTCCCCCCGTTCTACACTGAGTAATTACTCCGGGTTTTTAGCCTCCACCATGGATCGCCTCGGCCCGGGCGGCGCAAATGCTGCCAACGCCAAGGGCCTTGTTGGAGTCATACCCAGGATTTCAACCACATTTTAAGATCCAGATCTAGCGAAAGATAAGACCTAATGCACTTGTTGAAGACAGTCGCAGAAGCTGAAAGAAAACTTTAATAGACCCCTGGCGGACAACGGACATCCGATGTGGCAAAATATGTAGGTCGCAATTGGGTTTGCGCCATCACATGAATTTTCGCACTCAACTTTAATTTTCAAAATATTGATGGAATACGGAATTAGGACTATTGATAATCGAAGTATTTTTTTATGAAACTGTATACTAATTTATAAGCACTTTTCAGAACTGTTAAAAAATCAAATTTCTTATATCTTTCCCTTGTGGCACTACCAAATTTTTGCAAAGCTTATATCTAAATTAAAACACTGAACC
This sequence comes from Biomphalaria glabrata, assembly GCF_947242115.1. Classification (NCBI taxonomy): domain Eukaryota; kingdom Metazoa; phylum Mollusca; class Gastropoda; family Planorbidae; genus Biomphalaria; species Biomphalaria glabrata. The sequence goes on from NC_074728.1 coordinate 1,078,127, forward strand.
ATAATCTTAAAATAAAAAAAAATCTAATAAAATACTCAGAAAGACACATTCCTCGTTTCATATGCTAGGACAAATTTGTACAAATGCTCCTTCTTCCATAGTGCTATTAGAGCATGGAATGGGTTGCCTGAGCCAGCCAGGAAAACCAGTGACTTGGCAGAATTTAGGTCATTGTTTAACATGCATGACTAGATGCATGACGCGTAGGACGTAATTATTTTCATTTTTTGAAGTAACGTCTGTTTTGTATAAGAAGAGGATTATATCAACATACTCTGTCTCTGCGTCTGTCTGCCTGACCAATTAGTTTATTAACAATTGGTAATTAATTATTTTGTTTGTTATCTCGAACAAGGGAAATAAATTGTACTTGACTGAAGTAGTGGTATACGCTGAATTAGTCCCTTTTAAAGGTCGCCGCTTTAAAGTAAGTTAAACAATAGATCATTAGAATCTTTTATTTTCATAAGCACCAGACTAGCAAAGTGGTCAGTATGTCGGCTTGAGAAGGCTTGAGCCATGAGCTCGAATTCAGGTCGTTTCCTTATATATATATATATATATATATATATATATATATATATATATCATTCTTTTCCCCCCCCTCCTTTCCCATTTTCAGAACTGGCCCAAATAAGTGATAGGATCATAGCGTATTGAGAATACTGAAATCATGAAATAGCGCTAAACAAATACAAAAGGTAAAAATATTTGTAATTGCACAGATTCATTGTTGTTGGACTCGATCTAGGCCTATTACAATACATTTCGTATAAGCTTTATATATATATATATATATATATATATATATATATATATATATATATATATATATATATATGTTTTTGTTTTTTTTGAATTGTTGGTTTTAAACAGACTTGCAAATAAAAAAAAAGATTTACACAAGTTCAAGTTTTAAAACATAGATCTAAGTGTCTAAGTTTGCCTTTTATTTTCAAACAGGTTTGGGATCAGAGAATATCGCTATGCTGTACACGCCCATCAGAGGAAGAACAATTCGAAGGGATGAAACGACTCACTATTCTCCTCCGACATAACGCGATCCACAGTTTCCTAACGCTTCTTCTTCTCGTCTGCTGTTGCACCAAATTGAACGGTGCGAATCGCACTGTTTGCAATTTGATCTACTTTAAAAGCAGAGTCACTGACTACAGCTGGTACGCTGCTTCCGAATATTGTGAAAGCATGGGCGGAGAGTTGGCAAGTATCGATACTGAGCAAGTTCATGAGATATTTGTTCGTTATCAAGACTTCAATCCCAGCACTTCACTAGACTCGGAGTTCATTTGGCTAGGGGCATTCGGCCTTTTGGACGATATGAAATGGACCAATGGAAAGTTAGTGGTCGATGGATACCAAAACTGGGTAGCCGATAACTCACCCGAGGACAAAATGTGCGTTTCCATTGACGCCAGGGTAGGTCTTTGGCAGAGTTCGGACTGCAACGGAGCCGCAGGGGTAGCCTATTGTGAGAAATGTGTAGTTAAAGATTGTACGCATGTTCATTGTTCATTCATATGCATCTGTCGGAACGCTGTGTCATGCGTGAATGTGTCCTCATCGTGTTCAGAAGGATGCGTGCTGGCCGCGCTAAGCAATATTACCAAACTGGATTGTTCAAGCCATAGATATGGGCAGTCTTGCGAAAGTCAATGCTTCTGTGATCAAGAAGCCCCATGTGACAGCACTCTTGGTCGTTGCCCAGGTAATTGTCTTAAGGGCTGGCATGGATCCAACTGCGATGAGACGTCTTGTCCTCATAAAAAATGGGGTCCTAACTGTGAACTTAATTGTTTCTGTCGAAATAGCCTTCAATGTAACGAGGCGACTGGTGAATGTTCGGATGGGTGCATAGATGGTGTCAGCGGCGTCTCATGCAATAAGAGTCTAATGTGTGCCGCTAACAGTTGGGGAGAGGAGTGTTCAAAAGCATGCCACTGCGGTGGAAACGGTCACTGCAACTCTAAAACAGGACAATGTTTAGACGAGACAGCGGAATGCAATCACGAGTTTCAAGGTTTGTCTTGTAGTGAGAGTGGGAAAAATGCTTGCCCTTTGAATACCTGGGGCTCGGCGTGCCAATATTCGTGTTTTTGTAAGGATGTTCTGCCCTGTTATCGCTCTAACGGCAATTGTACAAATGGATGTCAGGACGGCGTGAAGGGCTCAGCTTGTAATGAAACAATCAGTAACTGTCCTCTGAATCGGTATGGGCTAGAGTGCCAGTTTGCCTGCCATTGTGCTGAAAGCCGTCAATGTCACCCGGAGACGGGCTTCTGCCTGACTAAAAACCAAACCTGTGACGAAGGATGGCAAGGTGAAAGGTGCAGCAACACAGCGTGTCAATTGTACTACTTTGGACCTGGCTGCCAATATGTCTGCAATTGTGCTAATAACAACCAATGCCCCATTGATATCGGTATTTGTCCTGATGGCAAATGCATAAGTGGTTGGACTGGTATCTCGTGTAACGAAAGCGAATGTGGCGAAGGACTGTATGGCAAAGACTGTGAAGAAATATGCGAATGTCCGCCTGATGAATTCTGTAATAAACTGACCGGTAAGTGTGTGGTGACAGTGGCGACTACTGACAAACAGAAACTAATGCAATCCAGTGGATGGACCACTCGTTTAAGTCTCAACATTATAGTTGTATTGATATGGCTTATAGTTTATCAACTAACCAAGCTATTGCTATTTTTGATGTAATTCACTTTTATTGCTAATCAATGATTTTTTTACTCTTGTATTTTTGTTGTAAAGCGATATCATATTAAAACCAACACAATTTTTTTAAATTGTAGCTATTCTTTCAAGTTACATAGTATCCTTCATTATTTACTAATGTTCATGCTCGTTCACGCTATTACTATAACTCTTTTGAACAATTTATAATTTAGTATTATTACAAGACATTCATTGTTTTTATTACCGGTATCTGAAGCGGTACACAATATTGAAATCAGAGAACGTCAGAGCTGGAAGGCGATAAAAAAGCCAAAACAACGTCTTTCTATGCCAAACGACTCGGGTGTTTGTATCAAGTACTTTAGATTTACAGACGGCAGTTTGATGAAAGATTTGTTCACTTTTAAAACGACGTGTTTATATTTTACTTTCACTTCAGACAACATATGTTGAATATTTTGGTCATTGACTTGTAGCACCAGATCGCTAGAACAACTAAACCAATTTAGGCGAATTATATTTTTAAGAATCAACTTTAAATAACTTGAACAAACTTCTCTTGCGAACAAAAAACTCAACATTTTATTACAATATACACAGTTTTAATTTGAGATGAGATATAGATCTGAAGGTAAGGAAATAAACAAAATCTGGCTCATAACAAGAACACGTCTTTACACTTCTACACCTCTCTGTAGCGACGAATGAGTTGTGTCTTGTACGTAGCGCAAAGTTCTAGGCTATGCCCACTCACTATAAGCGGCCGATAGCCAAGCAACTACGGGAAATTTACTCATTCTTCCTACTCTGTAACTGCTAGAATCATGGGAGTGTCACCATCGGCTTGGCGGAATGGTTGGACACCGCACCAGGCCTCTAGCTCTTTCATCCCCACCTCAGATTTCAAGGTAACCTGTAGACCACTATCTGTTGCTTGTCTAATTCTTTTTCCACTAACACAACGTTTTGGCAACTGGAATCCTCGACCAATGCTCTAACAGTAACAGACTAAGGGACATGATTCTGCAATCTCTTGAAAATAAACCAAAACTAGCTATAGGCTACTTATTGTATTTCTTAAACTGAATTTTTTTGTCTATAAAGAAAATCCAGTCTCCTTTTCATATCCGTGTTGTGTAATGTAACAGAGAAATAGTCTCCCCCTCCCCTCTTACATATCCTCACCAAAGAGGCTGAGAGGTAAGAGCATACGATTGCCAAGTTGAAGGTCGCGAATTGGTTATGATTTACTTTTTTTTTTTACGGCATACGATGTCAACAATATTCTTCCTTAGTTTAATCATCACTTGAATGGCTTACTTTATTATAGACTTTAAAGCAGTCCTGAGACCTCCACTAGCCAGTTACGGACGTTGAAGACTCGAAGTCAAATTACCTAATTTTCTTGGTCTATCTATATAGTATTTCTATCTATGCTGTTTCTGTTAATCCATATAAATAAATAAAATAAATGTGAAGACATTTCTTTAATTTATAAGGTAAGATGATATTACGAGTTGGCAACACTGCCTGCGCTTGGTAAAAGCGAAACCGTACAAGTTTGTTTAGAAATGGCGGCACGTTGGTTATCAGGTAAACAGTTAGACGGTGTGTTTTGGACATCACAAGGTAACATTCGATTAATGGCCTATCGTTCTTGTTCTGAAACTAAATACCCTAAATAGATCTCTAGATACATAAAAATATATTTTAAATGCTTATTTCTATCTAGATTAGATCTAGATTCTAATAGTAAATCATCTCTAGTCTAGTCACTAGTCAGTCTAAGTCTAGACTAGTCTAGAGTCTAGATCTAGGACTACATCTAGTACTAGAGTACTACTAGATCTAGTACTCAGTAGTAGTAGAGAGTAGACAGTAGAGATAGAAAAAATAATTATTAATATAAATAATAATAATAGATCTAGAATCATATAGACTCTAGTTACTAGAATCTAGAGACCTAGACTGACTAGAGTAGATACTAGATTCTACTAGAATTCTAGTTCTAGATTCTAGATCTAGCTTATCTAGAAAAAAAAAGTATAATGTCTAGATCTATAATTAATTCTAGTTTTTCTAGATCTAGATAGATAGATAATGATAATAGAATCTAAATTCTAAATCTAGACCTGTGATGGTATTCCGACTAGATTACTCAAACTCAAAGACACTAAATAGTGAACTAGCACCAGTGCTCAAAATACTTGTTCAGGCATCTCTTATCAATGTCGAGTACTGAGGGATTGGAAAACATCTAAAGTGACTCCCCTGCATAGATTCAAATAAGAAAAAGGAGAAAACTCCAGACCAGTATCACTAACCAACATCATGTTTAATAAAATACTAGTTCAACACATAAAAAATAAATATGTAGCAAAATCATAAATCACTTAGATAAACATAATGTCCCTACTCCCTACCAACATATCTTTAGGAAATACAAGTCATATAAAACTAAACTTATGAGACTAAGTGATGTTTTTTTTAAATGAACAGATTCCATTTTATTCGAATTTTCTAAAGTTCACCACCATAGCTTGGTTATTTTTTTTTTACTATTTTGGCTTTACTGGTTCATTACATTAATGGATTCAGGGTTACCTGATAGGGAGAGAACAAACAGTAGTAATAAATGGCTGATAGGCCCACTACTGTCTTTAATTTACATAACAATTTACCAAATTGTGTTTAGGAATAAAAGTCAGATTATTTTCAGATGATTGCATAATATATAGAACAAAAAAACCAACACAGATACTGAAATTTTACAAAAAGAATTAGAAGAATCACAGAAATGGGAATCAAATAGGATCACGTCTTTCCATTCAGAAAAATGACAGCTATTAAGAGTAACAAAAAATATAAAATAAAACAAATAAATACCACTTATCTTATTCATGATAAACCAGTAACACGGACTAAAAACTCCAAATACATAGGTGTTGTATTAATGACAAATTATCATGAATACCCCATATTGATTGTTAAAAAAACAAACAAAGCTATCTATAGGATTTATTAAAATAAATGTTTACAAATCAAATAGGAATATAAACTAAAATGCTATTAAACCTTATTTAGACAATATTAATTAGAATATGCATCCTCTATTTGGGACTCTGCAACTCAAGAAAACATAAAGAAAATATAACAGACACAAAATAGAGCTGTGAGATTTATAACTAACAAATATTAACATTTGATTACAGTAACACCATTAGTAAAATCACAAATTAGAGACACTTCAGGACAGTAGAATATAAAGTAGAGTAGCAATTATACATACAAAAGTGAACCATATTATGCAAAAAAAAACAACAACTAAGAAAATACTAAGAAAGAAAAAAAAAATGTCCATCTTCCCTAGTGCCATTAGAACATGGAATGGATTACCTGAATCAGCCAAGAAAACAAAGGACTTAGCTGAGTTGATGTCTATGATTAACATGCTTGACTAGATTGACACATGAAGTATGTAGGATGTAATTATCTTCTTTTTTGAAGTAATGTGGTGGCTGAGTAATAAAGTGCTTGGCTTCTAAACCGGGCTCAAATCCTGGTCAAGACTGGGATTTTTAATTTCATGATCTTTAGGTTGCCTCTGAGTCCTCCCAGCTCTAATGAATACCTGACACTAGTTGGTGAAAAGTAAAGGGGTTGTCATTATACAACATGACACCCTTGTTTGCCATGTACCACAGAAACAGATGACCTTTAAATCATCTGCCCTATTGACCACATGGTCTGAAGGGGAAACTTTAATGTCTTTATTTTTTAGGTTAAGATTCTGAATTCTTATTTTACCTAGTTAGGAGAATAGCAAAACAAGACTTAAAAATTAAACATCATCTTGTTTGGAATGTTTTAACCTGAAAATAATGTAAAAACAAATGTGTCTGCTTGAATCTCCATGTAACTTGAAATATGGGTATTGTTGCCTGCTAATGAACATGTTTGCTGAATCATGATGAAATAGTTAATAAACAACAATGAAAACACTACAACAGATCTGTTTTTTTTAAAGTAATTAACATTCTAAAACAACTTGCATTTAGAACTTGTCTCTATTCAATCTTGTCTGGGTTCTTCTTCGTTCTCATTTTACATGTTCGAGGGTTCAGATCAGTAATCCTATATCTGAGATGAACCGCGCAGTAGTTTCCAGATCAGGCAGTTCTTCGTATAGTTTTTGTTCTATAGGAGGGTTTTGGGGCCAGAGTCTTGTTTGGGCCTCTTGATATAGTATGGAGCTTTGAAGGATATTGTCAGCATTCTCTGGTAATGCTCCACAGGGGCAGGCTCTGCTTGTCCCCACTTTAAGCTTCCGGAACATATGTTGTCTCATTTTGTTGTGTCCGGTTCTGAGTAAAAAAATTATGTGTTGGTCATGTCAAGATAGCTTGTAATAGACATCCTTTTTCTTGTAATTGGGATGTGAGCTGGTCCAATTCTCATTTATTCTAAACTCTATTATTTTCATAATTTCTTCTGGGTAGAGAGGGATTTTCATTTGTTTGATCCTTCTTACATCTTTGGCCAGTATGTTTGCTTTTCATTGCCTTCTCATTCAGTGTGTACTGGAATCCATTGAAGAACAGCTTCCTTGCCGTTGATGTTAAGATTTACAAGAGCTGTCCTGAGTTGCTTTATATAGGGTCTGGGTTCTATATTAAACACATTTTTTACTTTTATTTTACTTGAATTTTTCTGTCTTATCTTGTTTAGGTACTAGCAAGGAGTCCATTGTACCGGGTGTAAATGATATTCACAATCTAAGACCAAAAGTCAAAGGTGGAAGAACCAAGGAGGTCAAAGCTTCCATTCCTGTAGTTCAATCAGTCATTCAAGTATTGGACCCTCATGCTACTAAATCCTCAACCTCTGGTGTAAGTTGGTTGTTGTTGTAAATGGAAATAGTAATTTTTTTAAAAATCACAAAACATAACTTTTTACCATCTCATAAAGAATTAAAAAAAAAAATTCATTACATTGTTCAAGTACTAAAAAAAAACAACTTTTTTATTTAAAAATTACAAAAAAAACAAACAACATATCATTATTGCTATGTTCTATTTTTATTCCCTATCTGAATTAAACTTGTATCCTTTTTCAATTGAAGCTGTCCACCATGTTATCAGACAGCAGAAGTAATGTGCCAGACAAGCAGGTATCTCTCAGGGATCTCTGTGTTGAAGACAAGAAAAGAGTGGCAACTTTAATCAAGGAGCTAGCCAAGTATGTATGCTTTGAAAAAAGCATTCTTAGTGTATTTATATAACTGGCCTTCACACAGGTTTTAAAGTATATGACCCACTTCACAGTGACAAGAGAAAAGGTGAAAGTGTCCAGCAGTTTTAGTAAATAGAACTTATAAACCATCCATAGTTACTTATAGAGATGGCAAAATCTGTTAAGCTGCTTATATCCCTGTGGGGGTAAATTCAGAAAGAAATTAGGAATGGTGAGTTTTTATGGCTTCTTATAATTAAACTTACTTCTAGCAATCTGACTTCTTCTGTGACAACACTAGTGCTTGGTTGCTTTTGTACAAGTAATTCTCCTAGATGCCTCTGTATGTTGGGGAAAATAAATTCTTAGTTTTTCCAGGCTTTCTCTGCTCTTGAACCCATCAACATTATCATTTGTTGCATAGAAAATAGTGCAATTAAAATATGACTTTAAATATCAACTATAGATTCTGTAGTGTCATTATTTAATATGAGTGTGAAAATAAACAGAGTTGCTAAAAAAAAGAAAAGAATGGGGAACAATGATGAACATATCCAGAGAATGTTGGAGTGAGAATTCACTTTATTTGATTTCAATATCGTAAGAAGTACGGTAAGTGGAGTGTTATTTTAGATTTACATTGACTTGTGGTTCTCTACATGACAAATATACATATGTCACCACTAATGAGACACCATGATTCTTAGTCATCATTTGTAGACATGAAAAACACATGACATAGCTTTTAAGTTATAACAAGAAGTTATTGATTTAATGTTTTTTTGCTTCTTTCTTACCCCTGAAGTTTGATCTCTTTAATGTTTTGTGGAAATAATGTTAAAACAATGTGTTTATCTATTTACTTGTTACTCTATTAGGCTTGGTGAGGAAAAGGAAAATGCTGAGAAAAATCTTGAGGAAGAAAGAAAACATTATGAAGAACAGATTCTGAAACTTGTGGAACAACAGGAGCAGATTTTAAAGGAACGAGAAGGTTGTTACATTGAAAAAAAAATATTTTTTTTTCTCTTCTTATTGACCTAGCATAAGTGTTGTTGTTTTTTTTAATTATCTAATAACCAAGGTTTCCTCTATTCCATAATTATTAATGTGTTCATATCAATTTCTCAATGTCATCAGTATCTAAATTTGTGATTATCATTTTGCAATTGAGTTTTTCAACTGCATTTATTGTTCATTTTAACATATACTACTTTTACTTTGTGGTGGCTTTCTGACTAGGTAGACAATAATTACTCTTGTTTCACAAAATATTATTCATCAGTGTTTTGCTTTATAAGTCTTACTGTTTTCTTGTTCTGTTTAGGGTAAAATTTTGGTTAGCGTTCTCTTTGGGAAAACAGAACATGATGATACATTCAGCCATATGTTGATTATCTTCCTTTTTGTGTTCTCCTCAGAGGTACAAAACAGACTCTTGGAATATGAAACTTATATCCTGAGACTACAACAAGACCAGAAACTAAGTGAACTAAAACAGAAAGAGATATTTAATAAACAAGTAGCACTAGGACAGCAGGTAGGATCAATGTAATATAACCTTTAGAAAATATTGTGTTTTGTTTTAATTGCAGGAGGGGTGTTGTTGCCAAGTGGTTAAGCACTTGGCTTCCAAACCAAGGGGTTCTCGGGTTGGCATCCCTATGGTGACTGGTAGTAGTAATTTTGGGATTTTAAGGGCGCCCATTAGTCTACACTGCTTTAATGGGTACCTGACATTAGTTGGGGAAAGTAAAGCAGTTTGCCATAGTGCTGGCCACATGACATCCTCTTTAACTTCGGCCATAGAAACAGATTATCTTTGTATTATCTGACATAAAGATTGCAAGGTCTGGAAGGTCGAACTTAACTCTAAGTGAATACAAACTTACACATTTTTAATGTTAAATTTATAAAAACATTGTCTCCATGCCTGCTCTATCTCAAGTGTACTAACTCACTTCTAAAGTAAAATTATAATATGGCAGATTAAAAAAAATTGCTTCTCATTACCAGTCCAGGTAAGAATATAAGCAAAACTATCAAAAGACCAGTAAGACCTAGACACTGACAAAAACAACAGGAAATTAATAAATACTTGGAAAAGGAAAATATAAAGATATAGGTCATGCAATAACTAGAGGATTTGAAGACCTGTCTATTTGAAGAAAAATTAAAAAGAAGAGATTTTGTTTGGCAAGTCATTTTGAAAGAATGTCAGAGAAAAAAGGTGAAAATGGTGTAAAACATGAACAGGATGGCTTGACAATATAGAAGCAGATCTATAACAACTCAAGAGCTCAGGAATGGAGGTGAAACTCTGAGGAGAGATATGAATGGAAAGATGTAGGTTAGGGTCAGGGCCTTTTTAGGGTTGAGGTGCTAACGGGATGAATGGACCTGTTAAATAGTCTTAAAGAGTGAAAAATATTTTAGCAATGATTTTCTGCACAATGACTCAAATTTTGTGATCAATGTCTACAATGCAGTGCTGAATAAAGCATTTTGTAAAATGAACAATAATTGTGTAATACGAAGGCTGCAGGGTGATATGGTGGTATATACATGCACCTCTGACTGTTGACACTAGGGTCTTGAGTTTGAACCTGCCTTTTAAAAAAAAAGAAACTAAAAAACAAACAAAAGATTGTTTATGTTCATGTTTCCATGTGCATCATTTTTAATATCCACTTTTAGTTTCTGCACTGCTATAGTATGTTGAAACTGTAAAATTTTGTTTTTTAAAGTATGTTGAAAGTGTAAAATAGATTTTGTTTTTAATGTTGTTTTGTAAAACTAAACTAAATAAACCTTTCTTATTGTTTTTCAATTGGTGCCTATGTTTGTAAGAAATAATACTTAGTTACAAATAACTAATATTCTCCACTAGGTTGTGTCTCACCCAATAGATCAGCATGATGGTCACCTCAATAATCAGGCAGTACAGCAACTTCCAGAAGCCTGTCATCAAGGTATAGGCTTAAGTACATATTTTGGTCATGTAGCATTTATTTTTTTTTTTAAATCCCCTTTCAGTCCTTGTGGTCTATAGGGCAGATGATGTAAAGGTCATCTTAATCTGTGGCCTACGGTTAACGAGGGTGTTATGTGGCTACACAATGACCAACTGCCTTTACTTTTCCCCAACTAATGTCAGGTATCCATTAGAGCTGGGTGGACTCAGAGGTGCCAGAAGATCCCTAATTTAAAAATCCCAGGATTCGAACCCTGGACTCCAGCTTTACCGCTCAGCCACCACACCTCCATTTATTCTTTACCTTTCCATTTCTGTTTTATAGTTGTTTTTTCTTTGTGCCAGAATTGCTGTTAATTTTTTTTTTTTTTATAGAAGACTACTTAAACTAACAGCTATGTTATAATCAATATTTGAAATAGGTTTTTAGTAAAGCTTTGAAACATTTACAATGTAAAGACAAAAATATTTACATGCTGGCACATTATTTTATGGTATTAATTGGAAAAGCGTCTTGTCATTGAGCCCTTTATAGTATTTTATCAGTTGTTGAAATATTTTTTTATTTTATTGAGTTGTAATATATCTTCAGCTAAAACATTTGTTTCTTCTTAGAAAATATGATGACTAAAACCCCTAACAAAGTGCCCAAGCAACTTGTCGAGGAGGAGGAAAGTTTCTTTGGGAATTGTTCAACTAACGTCCTACCTTCTCACTCTGTAACAGCAGCCCACCATGACCGTCCATTCACTGCCAAACTAAACAAAGAGCTCGACCACCAGAATCAAATTCTGGCTGCTTCTTTCTTGTCTGGCCAGTCGACTCCAAGGAAGGGTATTGCTGCTAACTCCCCAAGAGCTTCGAATAGAGTAAATGACAGTGTCTCACCAGAAGATATTTTACAAAACTCATTCAGAGCCTCTAGTCCTAAAAACCTAAAGGAAAATGAGAAAGGCAGCATCCATGTTAATTTACTACAAGGTTACGGGAATACAGATTATCTAACTCCTGAGAAAAATGATCTAATCCATAGGCTGATTGAGAGTCAGTCTCAATTGAAAGCTGAGCAAGTAGAAGTAACGGATTTAAATACAAACATCCAGGTAGCCAAGAGAAAGCCTAGAAAACGACCACCTCCAAGTTATGGCCCCTTGCATCCTCCGGTCATGTCTAGTACACAGAAGAGCTCAGAGTTTGGAGAAGTCGACTCTTTGTTAACTCTCGATCAAGCCATTCCAGAGCAAAAACTTTGGCCACCAGTAGAAGTGGAGGAAAATAGAAACAACAATAGTGATGACATGGACCGTAACTCTGTCAGGCAGCCTGTGATTCATGGGAAGGGCGCACTTTCAACTAAATATAGTAGCAAAACAGAGGAGAAATCCACAAAAGAATTAGAGATTGCAAGACTTGAGGAGGCAGGAATAGATCAAGAATTTTTACGCAAATATAAAAAGGTTTGTTTTGATAATTCTACTACATTTACTTTAGATTCGTGGTAAATTCCCATGTGTTCTAATAAATGAAGGAACCCTTATTTTAATGGAATGATTAAGAAATAAAAAAAAACCAGTGTTTATTAATAATAATAATCTTTATTATCCATAAGGACATTTTTCTTAAAATTTGTGCATTACACAAGTTACTCATGGTTTGTATGTGAAAAGTTTATATCAGATAGTTTTTATTTAATGATTTGATTGCCAGGTAAAACAAAAGAGTGTTTGTGTCTGACTTTGCTTTCTGTGTCTTGTATCTCTTTAGTGATGGTAAAATCACAAAATCCTGACCCAAAGGGTGATTTTTTAAATTTCTAGACATTTTTACAAATCAAACAAGAACATAAAACTAAAACACTGTTTAATCTTAGACCATACACAGAGATACACATAGGACATAATTTTCTTTTTTGAAGGCATGTCTGTACTTGATAGGAAAATAAGAGAGATTTTCTTGTTCTCAATCTCCTCTCTTCCTTTCTCCCTTTCATTGAGTGTATGAAATAAATGTTGTGTGGGCCATCAATAAATTGTTGAATAATTGAAACATTGTTTGTTCAGATGACCCCATCAGAGAGGAAGCAGGAATTACTGCGTCAACGTTCCATGCTATTAGAAGAACAGAACCGCTTGAAGATATTACTGGCGGAACAAGAATCTCAATTAAAGGTAGAGTTGTTTCTGCTTAGTTTTGTGATTTGTTAATGCCATCTTGTTGTGTAACCCAACTATCTTATCTTATCTTATATAATACAGACGTTACTTCAAAAAAGAAGATGATTACGTCCTACGCGTCATGCATTTAGTCATGCATATTAACCAATGACTTAAATTCTGCCAAGTCACTGGTTTTCCTGGCTAGCTCAGGCAACCCATTCCATGCTCTAATAGCACTAGGGAAGAAGGAGTATTTGTACAAATTTGTCCTAGCATATGGGACGAGGAATGTGCCTTTATCTTTGTGTCTTTCAGAGTATTTTATTAAATTTTGTTTTTGTATTTGAAGATTATGGTTCAGTGTTTTATGTATGATTGCTACTTTACTTTTGAGCCTTCTGTCCTGAAGGCTTTCTAAATTTAGTGATTTTACTAAAGGTGTTACTCTAGTCAAATGTGAATATTCGTTTGTTATGAATCTCACTGCTCTATTTTGTGTCTGTTCCAGTTTCTTAATGTTTTCTTGAGTTGAGGGGTCCCAAACGGAGGATGCATATTCTATTATTGGCCTAACCAAGGTTAAGTAACATTTTAGTTTTATGTTCTTATTTGATTTATAGAAATTTCTTTTAATAAATCCTAATGCTTTGTTTGATTTTTTTGTAGTTTCATCAATATGTGGATTCCATGATAGTTTTTCATTTATTATAACACCTAGGTATTTTGCGTTTTTAGTCTGTGATACTGGTTTGCCATGAATAAGATAAGTGGAATTAATTTGTTTTAGTTTTTTTGTTACTCTTAACAACTGACATTTTTCTGGGTGGAAAGACATGCTCCAATTTGATTCCCATTTCTGTAATTCATCTAATTCTCTTTGTAAAATATCTGTGTCTTGTGTTGTTTTTATTGTTCTATATATTATGCAATCGTCTGCAAATAATCTGACTTTTGTTCCTGAACTAATGCAATTTGGTAAATCATTTATGTAAATTAAAAATAGTAGTGGACCCAAGACTGTACCTTGAGGTACACCTGAGTTTACTGTTATCGGTGTTGATTTAGAGCCATTTATTATTACAGTTTGTTCTCTCCCTATCAGAAAGTCTTTAATCCACTGATGCAGTGGACCATTAATGCCGAAATATTTTAATTTTTTAAGCAAACTATGGTGGTGAACTTTGTCAAAAGCCTTAGAAAAATCTAGTAAGATAGCATCTATTTGTTCACTATTATCTAAACCTTTTGAAAAATCATCAATTAGTCCTATTAGTTGTGTTTCACATGATCTATATTTCCTAAAGCCATGTTGGTATGGTGTGAGGACATTATGTTTGTCTAAGTGGTTTATGATGTTGCTACATATTATGTGTTCTAGGATTTTACATGTGATGCTGGTAAGTGATACTGGTCTGTAGTTCCCTGGGTCAGATTTTTCTCCTTTTTTAAATAGGGGGGTGACATTAGCTTCTTTCCAGTCCTTTGGTACTCTGCCCTGGTTAAGTGAAGCCTGAAAGAGTATTTTGAACACTGGGGCTAGCTCATTACTTAGTTCTTTGAGTAATCTAGCTGGAATACCATCAGGTCCAGAAGCTTTATTTGGTTTGGTGTTGGCTAATAGTTTTTGAATTCCATTTTCTTGTACTACTATATCTTCTATGTTGTCTACTTGGTTCAAATTCAGTAATATGTCTTTGTCTCCTGGGGCTGAGAATGCTGATGCAAAGTATTTGTTTAGAATGTTTGCTTTAGTTTCATTATCATTATGTATTATGTTATGTTCATCTTTTAATGGCGCTACGCCTGTTGTTTCCATTTTCTTAGACTTAATGTATGACCATAGGTTTTTGTTGTTATCTTTAGATATTACATTGTTTATGTATTCACTCTGCAGCTGTCTGCTTACTTTTTGGGTTAAGTGTTTAATTTTTATATACTTTTTGTAAACTCTTTCTGCATTAGTTTCTTTAAATTTTCTATAGAGGTTTTCCTTCTGTTTACAAAGCTTCTTTAGTCTATTATTAAACCAGCATTTATTTATTTTGTTTGATGTGTATTTAGTTGGTATATGATTTTCTATTATGCTTTTAAGATGGTTTTTAATGAAATTCCAGAGGTCATCGACTGGTTGGTTAATGTCTTTTTCTAATAAGAATGTTTGTTGAAAGTTTAGTGCAGCTTGGTGTAGTTGTGTTAGGTTACATTTATTCCAGAGTAAGATTTTTCTTTTGGGTTTTGTATTGGCTACTGCTTTTATCTGACTGTGTATTTTTATGATCTCATGGTCTGATAGACCAGGGATAATTTCATAATCAACTACTAATCCAGGTCTGTTGGTTAAGAAGAGATCTAATGTGTTGTTTAATCTAGTTGGCTTTTTAATGATTTGATCTAAACTTAGGTTGTGTAAAGTTTCTATGAAAAGCTCATTTATGTCCTTAAGGTTTTGGTGTTTATCTATGGTTAGTGTTTTCCAATTTATATCAGGTAGGTTGAAATCACCCATAATCCAAAAAACTGCATTTTTATTTGTCTCTTTAAGTGTAGTAATCTGATTACATAGTTCCTGCATGTATTCTAAACTAGAATTTGGTGGTCTGTAAATGCTGCCTATTATTAGGGATGTTGAGGTGGTATTAATTTTACAAAATGTTGATTCTACATTTTTTGAGTTAGGTAAGGTAATTTCTTCTGCTATAAGAGTGTTTTTTATTGCTAAAAGAACTCCTCCATGATTATCAGCCCTATCTTTTCTAAAAATTTCATAATTACTATTGAAAATTTCTGCATTATAAATTTCAGGATGCAGCCAAGTTTCTGTTCCTGCAATTATGTCTGGTTTCTCACATTCTAATAAAATTTCTAAGTCTGCTGTTTTGTTCCTAATGCTTTGAAAATTTATAACTAAGGTTTTAAGGTATTTTGGTATTACTTCTTTAGTAGGTTTGTTTAGTGAGGCTGTTGTATTAATTTTAGTAGATTTAGGTTTAACAGGAGTGGATCTGGCTAGTGGTTGGTGAGTTTGGTTCGGGATGGTGTTTAGGATGTTGTATGGGTTAGAAGTGTCCGCATCAAAGGAATCAAACAGTCCTGATGTAAACTGAGGTAACCCACACGGTACACAGTGCCATGATGCGTCTTTGTTGCCTAAGGCATAATACACAGGTGTATTCATATGGAGACATGATGCATGGTACCATTCATCGCAGGTGTCACATTGAATGGCTTTCTGTTTCAGGGTGCATATTTTTTTGCAGATGTTGCATCTATCTTTAGATCTAGGCCCTGGATTTGACTCTACATCTCCTGCCATTAATATTAACAGTGATAGGTATTTATTTCTGCTGTGTCTGATTGAGAACTTCCATTTGTGATGGGTAATCTTCTTTAATGTTATAGATGTGTATGTTAGGTTATTTTTGAAGTTGCATTGTTCTAAAGTGTGATGATTGATTATGACTGTTGTTTCCTTTTTAAGTTTAGTGTTGACAAAGGTAGATCTAGTTCTGTGTTCAGCTAGTGTGCATTTGGTGATTATTAGGATAAATAGCCAGAGCAATTTCATGATGACTGTTCTTGATTTTAGTTTTTAAAGGAGTCTAGTCTAAATCTAGTTTAAGGTTTACAATGCCTAAGTTAAGGTTAGGGTTAAATTAAATTAAATCAAATCAAATGGTTTATTAAATTCAAAATGTGGACCTAGACTAGATCTAGATTCTAGATCTAATTCTAGATCAATATATTTACGTGTATAACTAACTACATAGAATATTACTATTAGTTATTATTAGTAGTATTAGTAGATGATTAGTAGTCTGAAGGTATGCTTTGCACAGTCTAATATAACTACAACCCGCAAACCTTATATACCTGCATGTGCGTAGTGTGACTTGCCATAAGCTACTGATGCATTAAGTACTATCATCCTTTCTACTTGTTTTCTTGAGGCTTAGAATGAGATTTTAATAAGGCTTTACTATGTACATTTCACAACCACACAGCTAACAAAAGACCCACCAGCATGTCCATAGTTTCCATTATGTCATGTTTATGAGTTAAAAAAATTTGTAAACCCTGCAACTTTGTATACCTGGCAGAACTGCCAATGGTTTGTAAAAACTTGTATAACCCGCAGGTTATATGAGTGAAAATACGGTATAGAAATTTATAATTTTTGTGCCTGATCAGCTGAAACAAAGTCTAATTGTAAACACATTATTTTACATTACTGTGTGGCAAGCTGAAAGAAAAAGAACTGGCCAAGAAAAAGAACACAATGGCAGATATTTCTATTCACCAAGGAAAGAAACAAATAAATTTAAACGTAGGTGAATTACAGTTGGTGAAAGTATTGAGTTTTTTGTTAATAATTGTTCCTTTGAATTTTTAAAAAATGTTCTCCTTTGAATATTAAATAAATATCCAACAGAAATATCTAGTAAAAAAAACACAAACAAAATATCACACATCTTTTCGCATCTATAATGATACATTTTTTACACACTCAAATTTCTAGATTTAAAATGAGCATATTTTTATCCTTTTTTTATGTTTTGTTTTAATTTCTAATTATTTTTTCTGTTTATTGTTACAATTGAGGTAGCTAACTAGTTCACTTCAAACGTTAGTAAAAAGCTTATTAAAAAGGTTGCCATTAATCCTGACAATTTTTTTTTTTCTAAATAGTTTCTATGTCTTCACTTTATTAGCCAATCTGATAAACCAAAAGAAATTGCATCATCATTACTGTAATTTATTAAATTAACAAATTTATCAATTTTTAATTGGATTTTGAATATATAGGCACATTCACATTTTTCAGCCTTCCTTCTTAGTGTCTTAGCAGCCAGTGCTGCTGTACCAGATTCCTGTCAGTTGCATGACATGAAAAGTTATTATGGAAGCCCTATTGATGAAATGATTAAAAAATCAAGCAAAACATTAGGGTTTATTAAAAGAAATTTTTACAAATGAAACAAAAACATAAAGTTAAAATGTTATTTTACTGTCACCTGATGCACATACCTTGCCGTGGTGTGACAGCTTGAGTGCCTCAATGACCCTCAGAGCTATACCGGCGGGAGCTCATCACTCCTGGCAGGTACTACCAAGCCGGACAGGTCTATTAGGAAAGAGGCCAGACAAAAGGTGCATCCCCCTCCCCGGGACACAGGGGTTGTGCGATAGGCTAACAACCTGTCCATGGAAAAAAAAAAGTGTTATAGAAACCAGAACAAAAGCACAAACACTAAACATTGTCAGAGGCGAAAGTAGAGCTCCACAAAGGAGACTTATGAAGCTATGCAGGGAAAGTCGAACGAATCCTGTGAGGCCGACCACTCTACTTAAACCAATGAAAAAGAAACACTTCCTTATTCAGAAGGCAGCATTTAACTTGGGAACATGGAATGTCCGCACTTTACTAGAACCAGGTAGATGTGCACAAACTGCCAAGGAAATGGCCAACTACAAACTACAGATCCTGGGAATGAGTGAAGTTCGATGGAACACATTCGGTGAAACAAGACTGCAATCAGGAGAAACCCTTCTCTTCTCTGGAAAGGAAAAAGAAGATGACTTACATGAAAATGGTGTAGCACTACTACTAAACAAGGAAGCTTTCAAAAGTCTTTTAGAATGGGAACCAGTTTCAGAACGAATAATTAGAGCCAAATTTTTGTCTAAGTTCAAAAATGTTCACATCATTATGTGCTATGCTCCCACCAACCTTGCAAGTGATACTGACAAAAATACATTCTATGACCAACTGCAAAGTATAGTTGACAAAATACCTACAAGAGATGTTTTGATCGTCATGGGAGACTTGAATGCCAAAGTGGGAAGTGACAACAGAGAGAGAGAGAAAAGTATGGGCACCCATGGACTTGGCACCATAAACAAAAATGGAGAAATGTTTGCAGACTTCTGCACATTTAATGAATTAGTGATAGGAGGCAGCATTTTCCCCCACAAAAAATGCCACAAAGTGACATGGGTTTCACCAGACAATAAAACAGAGAATCAAATCGACCACATTACCATACGGCGGAACTGGAGAAGCACATTACTAGATGTACGAAACAGAAGAGGAGCAGATATTGGCTCAGACCACCACCTAGTTGTTGCCAAACTAAAAATGAAGCTGGCCAGCAATAAAACAGAAAGAAACAAAAGGAAAAGATTTGACCTAGACAAGCTCAACAACACACAGATTAAAAAGGAATTCCAACTATCCCTTCAAAATAGATTTGCTGTGCTACAACTAGATGAGGCCAAACAAAGCGTCGATAAATCTTGGCAAAATTTCAAAGAAATTATTACTGAAACAAACAATGAAGTACTAAGCCTTAACCCTAAGAAGAAAAAACAGTGGATTAGTGACGAGACATGGAAATTAATCGAAGAAAAGAAATGCGCTAAACAGGCAGTTAACCTAGCAAAAACAAGAAACCACAAGCAACAATCAAAACAAGACTACCAAGCAGTTTCACAGAAAGTCACCAAAATGCTTAGACAAGACAAACGATCATTTTACAATAATCTGGCAGAACAGGCAGAAGAAGCAGCAGGTAAAGGAGATATAAAACAACTATACAAAATCACCAAACTTCTCAGTACCAAAAAGGCTAATTGCAATGTTCCAGTCCGAAACAAATACGGAAAACTACTTTCTTCAATAAATGAACAACTTGAAAGATGGAAAGAACATTTTCAAGAAGTGCTCAATAGACCTAAATCACGAAATCCACCAGATCTAAATGCAGGACCAACACTAGACATAAACATGGAAGAAATAACAAAAGAAGAAATAAGGAATGCACTCAAACAAATGAAGACAGGTAAAGCAGCTGGAATTGACAACATACCACCCGAAGTCCTAAAAGAAGGAGGAAGTGAAATAGTTGACCAAATGCACAAACTATTCAACAAAATTTGGTTAACAGAAACACCTCCGGGTGAGTGGAAAAAGGGCTTGCTAATTAAAATACCAAAGAGTGGAGATCTATCACAATGTGAGAAATGGCGAGGCATCACTTTGCTGTCAGTACCAAGCAAGATTTTTAGCAGAATCCTACTAAACAGAATAAAGGGAGCATGTGATGAACACCTAAGGGAAGAACAGGCCGGATTCAGAAAAGGGAGATCTTGTGCTGACCAAATAGCTACACTCAGGATAATTGTAGAACAATGTGTCGAATGGCAATCTCCTCTCTATGCAACTTTTGTTGACTTTGAAAAAGCTTTTGATAGTGTCGACAGAGAATCTATCTGGACTGTAATGAGACATTATGGGATCCCCAATAAAATAATAACCATAATCAAGAACCTTTATGATGGTTTCACCTGCCAAGTAACCCACTGTGGCAAGCTGTCAGAGGAATTTCCAGTCACAACAGGAGTCAAACAGGGATGTCTTCTTTCACCACTCCTGTTCCTTCTAGTACTGGATTGGGTCACAAAAGAAGCCTACTCCAACGCAGGGAAAGGAATCCAATGGACTCTCACACAAAAGCTGGAAGATCTGGAATTCGCTGATGACATAGCCCTATTATCACACAGACTACAGGATATGCAAGAAAAGGTCACAGCTTTAAGCGAAGTAGGAAAAAGAGTAGGCCTCAAAATAAACCACCAAAAAACTAAAGTACTTAAAGTAAACAACAAAACAAAGTGGAGACATAGTATTGGATTCTCAGACAATAGACCAAGTAGAAAATTTTATATACCTTGGGAGTGTAGTCAGTATATCAGGTGGAACAGATGAAGACATTAAACGCCGTATAAATCTAGCACGTCAGACATTTACACAGCTAAAACCAACCTGGAAATCTCCTTACATCTCAAACAAGACTAAACAAAGAATCTTTAATTCTAATGTCAAGGCTGTCCTACTGTATGGTTCTGAAACATGGAGAACAACTGAAGCCACAACAAAAAAAATACAGACCTTCATCAACAGATGCCTGAGAAATATCCTAAAAATACACTGGTATGACAAAGTAGAAAACACCAAACTGTGGGAAATGAGTGGACAGAAAAATATAGAAGTGCAGATCTTAGAGAGGAAGTGGAGATGGATTGGTCACACCCTTAGAAAAGATACCAGCAACAGAGCTAGGCAGGCCATAGAGTGGAACCCCCAGGGAACAAGACGCAGAGGAAGACCAAAAAGAACATGGCGACGCAGTGTACTTGAAGAAGCAGAGAAGACCGGGAAGAGCTGGGACACCATCAAAAAGCTAGCAAGAGACCGTGGAGAGTGGCGTGTTTATGTCGAGGCCCTATGTTCCATGAGGAACTCAAAGGAATGATGATGATGATGATGAAAATGTTATTTAACTTTAGTTAGACCAATATTAGAATATGCCATCCTCTGTTTGGGATCCCTCAACTCAAGAAAACATAAAGAAACAAGATCAAATACAGAATAGAGCAGTGAGATTTATAACAAATGAATATTCCACTTTGATTAGAGTAACACCATTAGTAAAATCACTAAACTTAGAGACACTTCAGGACAGAAGAATAAAAAGAAAAACCCCACTAAACCATAACTTACACATAGAAAAACAAAGCCTAATGAATTACTCTGAAAGACACAAAGATAGAGGCACATTTCTTATTCCATATGCAAGAAGAAATTCATACAAGTGCTTCTTCTTCCCTAGTGCCATTAGAAAATGGAATGGGCTGCCTGATTCAGGAAAACCAACAACTTAGGAGAGTTTAAGTCATTGATTAACATGCATGACTAGATTAACACATGAAATGGGTAGGACGTAATTATCTTCTTTTTTGAAATAACGTCTGTAATATATAAGATCAAATAATTTACACCAGTGTATCAAATGTGTACTTTTTCTATTCATCTGTACACTGTAAAGATATGTATGTCAGACTGACTATTAGGGCTCCTGGGATTAAAATGTGGATTAACATTAAGATGATAATCACAATTTATTTAAAGTCAGCTCCTTGTTTAACATTTTGTTTTTACTGCTGTTCACTTTTCAGGCTCGAACAGGTCAAGGCCACAAGCAAGTGGCCAAAGAAGCAGAAGTAACTATTACAAGGAGTCCTCATGTTGACAATAAAGGCCACAATAGTCCTCAGTCTAGCAGTAAGGGCTTCAAAAGTGAAACTAAGGGTCTTAACAACAGCTGTTTACCTGTATCAAAAGACAAAGGACAGCTAGAAAGCAGCTTTACTGATGCCACCGACAAAAAGCTCAATGGCAGAGATGGAGATCAGTGCATCCTATACACAGATCTACCTGCAGAACAAGTTGTCAAAAAGTTGGATTATTCTCAGAGTTCTGATACAGGTACTTTGTCTTTGGAAATTTTTTTTACTTTTTTATATTTCACTCCAAGTACATCATGCAAGTTACTAATTCTAACTTGCTAGCAGATTATGAACTTAACTAACTATTTACTAACATTTCATGAGGTTAGGTAATTATCAACTAACAGATTGTGAACTTAAATATTTACTAACAGTTCATGAGGCTTGGTCACAATCTACTAGGAAATTATTAAGTATATTAATGAGCATCTTATAAAAACTATATACAAATCAAGGGAGATAGATAACTCACATGTATCAGGTTTTAATAGAACCACAAGCACATTTTGTCTATTTTCGTAAATTCTGACTCGAGTAATCCACTTAAAATAATACTGTTCTTATCACTTTTGAATGATTTTATCACTAATAGGTTTTAATAAATGTCAACTAAGCATTACTACATAACACAGTTGTATTAGAATCTTTAAAATTTCATGATACATCCCTGTCATGTTTCAGTCTTTGATATCTCAGTATGTGACTAAATAGTTGAACTCTTCATTAGCAGTTTTAATTGGATTTGGATATGTAGGCACTTTCACAATTTTCAGCCTTCTTTCTTGCTTTCTTAGCAGCCAGTGCTTCTGTACCAAATTCTTCAGTTCTCTGTGAATATCTGTCATGACGTTTAATATCATTCCTTATAAGCTCAGATATTAATGTCATGCTTGACAATTCTTTTAGGCATAACTTAAACGGACAAAAGAGCCTGGCCAGAGAGTTATGCTCTTTTTTACTGCCAGGGTCATAGACTTTACATGAGTTCAATCACTTACATCATCAGTCATCCCAGACTTGTGCCACTGAAGATCAATGTTATTCTGTTAAATATGCGTAGGACATAATCATCTTCTTTTTGGAAGTAATGTCTTTATTTTATTGTATTTTATAAGATAAAATAAGTTCAATATTTCTTTTTGTTGTAGCTTTCTTTTAATAATTTGCTTAATATATTTTTATAGAAAGTATTCAGTCCAGTGGCAAGTTGAAGTCTAAGAGAGGTGTGGCCAAAGAAGTTATTGACTCCCCTGGCACTGCATCTCTTCACCGTGACCATCCTAATAGTCCTAGAAGGTCAGCACTTCAAAGACCGCAGATGGATAAATCTACCAGCATATCTTATGCCCATGTTCCGAGGTAGGTAATGGAGATCACCTGGTTCATGGAAACTATTTTATTGTCACATTAAATTATCGGATAATAGACGAAATCAACACTACTGACCAAAATATAGAGATTAATAGACTTCAAATATCTTGAAACTGGCAATAACCTTTTATTTTTCTTATTTATTGTTAGTTTGGAGACTAATGTGTGCTTATGTATTACTTTAAAATCAAGTGCATGGATACACCAGAAAAAAAAAATCTATGATTTATAGTGTTGCACTCTTTAGGACTCATAACCTAGTGAAAAAGTTCATCATAAATTGTATGCAACAGTGATGTGAACTTTGACTTTAAGAATATCTTTACATAATTATGTAAAAGGAAGTATCAATAAAATAAAATTGACCGCTTAGTAAGTACAAGCTCTGGAAGCTTGTCGAATGCTTTCTTCAAAGATGCCGTCACTCCATAATGGGCTTATGCTGACAAGAATACCTCACAAATTACCATATTCCGCTGGAGGCAAGGGTGTTACAGCAGGAGATGGCCTCTGAAAGAGGTCACAGATGTTTATTTGAGACCCAAAGAAAAACCCTTGCTGAAGACTGGTTCAGACAATGAAAAGAAAACTTACCGGTAGATGTTATTGTATCTGACCAAACATGCAGATTGCAAGTGGGGTTGCATTATCATTTGAAATAATGCATTATCCTTTTTCTTCAAAATATAAGACAATGCCTTATTACAGTGATGCCCAAACTACAGCCCGCGGGCCATATCCGGCCCACGACATGGTTCCATCCGGCCCGCCGCAATGTCGGCTCTAAGTGTAGAAATCTACCTTCCACACATATAAAAAATGTGAAAAAATGTATCTTTACCTACGTTTGGGCCCTCACTGTTTCACTGATGGATTATCATGATCTTTAACATTTGTGTGTTTATAAAATGGGACTCTGAATGTAGAATCTACCTGGATAAGTTAACAGATCTTTACTTTTTTTGTTGTTGAACATGATAATAAGCCAACATATTTATTTTATAAAGAAAGTGTGACTGTTTAATAAAACAACAACATAAAAAGGGCATTATAGAAATCAATAAGGTGGGATTCTTGGTTTGAGCCGCCAATAAAAGATTGTTAAACTATGCCTAGATATTGGAGGATCCGTGGAAATATTTATCAAAAAGAGACCACAACATGAGCCGGTGTTGCTCACATTTAAGTAGAGAAATGGAGGTACTGTCTGGCGCGTAAATAACCTATTAATTAAGTATCAAATCCATAGGTTTCTACCAAAATAGTTTCAGAACAATTTCATTTCATTTGAATAACTTTTCGGTCATGTGGCCCGCGAGATGAGTATTGGAAATTATAATGGCCCACAGGTCGAATTAGGTTGGGCATCACTGCCTTATTATATTTTCTAGCTTTGATAATTTGTAGAGAAATTTCCTCAAACCTTTCTTTTTTTGTCAATACCATTATGTATAGATAAAGCTTTTATTGTTTGTCTTGTTTAGATTAGTCCCAAGTCTTGAACTTGATGACAAACCAAACCACAGAACAGAAGCTCAAGTTGTCTCCTTATCAAGTCCAGGGTCAAGACCAGATACTGAGCGGTCAAGCAAGAAATTGTCCTCAGCAGTTGGGTTAGTTGTTGTTTTTTTCTTTAATTCTTTGGCCAGATCAGTCATGAAGTATTATATTAGGTCTGTGCAAATATCTCTGATAAAATATCTGGTTCATGAGAAAAAACAACAAATGCTTTAATGTAAAATTTGCATCTTGATACCGAAAAATCTAAGGACAATGGAAGTATTATATATCTTAGCTTATAAAATACAGGCATTACTTCAGAAAAGATTATGATTATGTCCTATGCATTTCAATCTAGTCATGCATGTCAATCAATGACTTAAATCTGCTAAGTCTTTGGTTTTCCTGCCTGGTTCAGGCATCCCATTTCATGCTCTTGTAGCACTAGGGCAGAAGGAGTATTTCTATACATTTGTCCTAGCATATGGAACAAAAAATGTGCCTTTATCTTAGTGTCTTTACTATTTTATAAAGGTTTAACAAACTATTTAATAAATGTCACATATTCCTTAAAACTGTATAGAAACTGCTGATGTCTAGAATACAAAGAATATAAAATAAATTCCAGTTACAATAAAATTTGCCCCTTAGATTCTTCATGCCTGGCAGCCATAGATTTGTAATCAATGTTTCATCAAATCCCCAAGCCTTTATGACAGTTAACATCTGAGATAAATGATATATATTTCTCCTCCACTAGAGAAGTGTAATCAAGTATTGATTGATATAATAAATACGATGGATCAGGTGTAAGCTATAGTGCTTACGTCAGTTCTCATATCACAGTCCATATATCAATTATTCAATAAATTGAAAAAGTGGTTGCATTAGGTCAAGCATGTTTATTATTTTAAAAGAAGATCAATGCAGCAGGGTCAAAGATAGATCTAGATGTTCCAATACAAAGACCTTATTTATTTTCTTCTATTTACACACTAATCACTCTGCCAGTTCATGTAAAGTTGGGCGCATACCTTTTAATTCTGCACTTTGTCCTTTAATTAATATCTAAATATGTCATTATAAACTTTCCTTAATATCTATCTTTAACAATACT
Source organism: Biomphalaria glabrata (assembly GCF_947242115.1). Classification (NCBI taxonomy): domain Eukaryota; kingdom Metazoa; phylum Mollusca; class Gastropoda; family Planorbidae; genus Biomphalaria; species Biomphalaria glabrata. The sequence goes on from NC_074728.1 coordinate 1,104,312, forward strand.
CAGGCCTGACAGACATGCAGTTTAAGGATTGAACCAATCTTATCCAAAATTAAATCTAGCCATGTAGTTAGGAAAGCGAAATGAAATTTATTGGGAAACTTTTATCAAATATTGCTTCTTGCAGTAATAATATTTATTTTCCCATTACTATGTCTGTCTTATAAACTTGAGCACCCCTACCCTCCTTGTTTAAAGCTGGTAAGGCTAAAACTGAAATCAAGATTAATTCTGAGCTCTTAAAAAGTAACGAAAAGCTTTTCATGAGTTTATCTTGTTTCTTTAAAAGTACTTTTTAGAAGTACATGCTGGAATATAGAAAGTAAGATTAAGTAACAAATTTGTTAATTTCAACTGTTGACTAAAAGTAGAGATTAGTGATAGTAAGAAAACATCCATTGGATACATGTAATCAGAAGTGATGTAGGCCTACTGATGCACCAAACATTTATTAACATATCAACAGGGACACTTCAGTGGATAATAATCCAATTCAGCATTATAAATCTGTGTAAATATATGAGTATCAGTAATTGTGTAATATTATAGTATTTGATTGTTTGGGCTGTTACTAGAAAGCTCTTTACTTCTTCATCCAGTCGACTTTTTTTTTTTTTTTTTTTTGTGATAGGCTCCCTTATCCAAGGCTATTACCTCCCTTTCCTCATAGCATCATTCATTAATAATCTAGGTCTCCATTAAATTCCATGCCCTTACTAACAATTTTTTATTGCAAACCATCTACTATATATTTTATCAAGATCCATTCTACTGGAAGTATTGAAGCTTCTAAGCAAATTGACAAGCAACTTGAGAAAGAATGGAGAGATATTAAAGAAATATCAATAATGATGCACATTAGTTTGGAGACTTTTCTGTTGATAGGTTTTTACTGTTTTATTAATTTGTTCTCTTCTATTTCTTTTGTTTCTTTGTCAGTGACAAGACAATGTCTGTAGTAGAAATCATCAACACTTTGTCAGACAAGACTACAAGAAACTCCAACAGTAAAAGGTCTGCCAGCAATAACTCTCTGCCCAGCAGCAACAAATCTGACATTGACAGTGACGGGAGCTGCCGTCTTCCGTCAACTGATAGGGACCCTAATCTGAGCCTATTTATACTGAATAGAAACCTAACCGAGTCGAAAGCTCGAAGAAACTTGGTGTCGAAATATAATAAGCCAGCAGTGGATGACTACTGCTATAAACTGTCTCCAAGAGGTCATCGCTATGAACATGACCTACTTGTAGACCAAAAATTTCAACGTTCAGACGAGCATAGACACCTAAAGAAGAAACAAGACCAGCCTGACTTGGAGGATGAAATAGACAATGTGTTGGTTGCTATAGAAAACCTGGAAGGCAGTGAAGGAAGTGAGGGTCCAGAATGTGAACTCGAAGATGACCTCACCGACCTAGAAGAAAGTAGAATTCTTGAAGATGTCTTTTTCATATGAGATTTTCTCTAAGAAATGTAATGTTAAATACAATTGTAATAATCATTTTATATACAACTGAGCATGCTGCTAATGGATTGAACTATTGAAAGCACAAAAAGACATAAACTGAACTAACATTATGTATATTTTTTTCAGCTTTTAACGAAACTACTAAGAAGAACAAAACATTATGATTGTAATCTAATCATTATCAGTTTGAAAACATGGATCAATGTTCTTGGGAGAAACAAATATGTGATTAGTCTCAAAATTGATACGAGGAGGATGTGATACTTTCAAGCCGTGCACAGAGCAGGGTCATGGCGGCATTAAAGAAAAGTGGGGGACAACCACTGCAAACATAATTACAGTAAGTGTAGCGATCTAGACGAGATCAGTTTCAAGTCATCACTGTTTTGACTACCTTAAACTCAGTTCTTGTGCACATGAGGAACCAACCCATTTGGAGCATAGACAAGAGATCTGTTACAAAGTTGTACTGGGAATTCTTATATATTTATTTTGTATATGATATGTTGATTGATATTTGTAAGATTAGAAAATTTAGGGCTATGAATGGTGTGCCCTTCTCTGAGCTTTTAATAAACTTAAATTTATTGTTTTGTTAATACATTTTTTGCCTTTTCTCTCAATTATAAGTTATTTTAAGTCCATATTTTATATTTCATAAACTTAAAAACAATTTGATGATTACTTATAATCTTTATAATTTTCTGTCTCACGGTCGTTTCCATTACTAACATTCAATATGATAAGTAGTAAAGTAAAGTTTCTCATTCTGACCTTGCGATCTATAGGGCTGATGATGTTAATCTGTTTCTGTGGCCAACGGTTAATAAGCAGGGTGTCGTGGCCAGAACAACAACCAACACCCTTTACTTTCCCTAGCTAAAATCAGATGCCCATTAAACTTGGGTAGACCCAAGGGCGCCCTAAAAATCCTGCGATTCTAAATCCCAGTCTTCACCGGGATTTGAACACAGGACACCAAGTTGGGAAGCCAAGCGCTTAACCTCTCAGCCACCGCAACACCCGCTCAATACAAGTAATCAACAAAATAATCTTAGTTTCAATGGTCTGGAGTTTAGAATTCTCATTTGGCATATTTGCTAGTCCAGAGTCCTTCTAGCTTAAATAGGTTCCTGAAAAAAATTGGTTAATAATTATAATAATCTTTATTACCCATAAGGAAATTTGTGTTACAATTTGTGCATTACACAAAACAAACAATGATGATTATTGAAAACTAAAATTTACATTCACACCTACTCAAAATTTAAATGTGAAATGTTTATACTAGATGAATTGTATATAATGATTTGATTGCCATGGGAACAAAGTTTTTTTTTGTCTTTCTTTGCTTATCTGTGTCTTGTATCTCTTTTGTGATGGTAAAATCACAATATCCTGCATATTTTTCCACAACTGATGCAGGTAAAACTGGAAGTTTATTTAAGTTTTTTATTCTTTTGCGCCTGTCTTCTACAAAGCCATTTTTTTTTTGGGGGGGGGGTCTCAAATGTGTGTCTGGCGACCTTCATGAGGGCAACCAACTGTCTACGCCATCTGCTTCCAGCTACATTCCTCTATGGGGGTCTGAGTTGATCATTATAGCACGTATGCCTACACCTGTATTACAGTATGCCTACACCTGTGTTACAGTATGCCTACGCCTGTGTTACGTCGTCCTCCTTTAAGCTTGCCAAAAAGATCATCTTAGCTTGCCAAAAAGATCATCTTAGCATGCGTCGAATGATAATAAGCACTTCTATACTGTCCACACCAGCCTCCAGCAGAACTTGTTAAGGTAGTCTTGCCAGCGTATTCCCATTATGGAGAGAAGGTACCTTTGATGGAAGCATACGAGGAGCCTTAGATGCCTTCGATAGAGCACCCAGGAGCCAGAGCCATACAAACGTGTGGTGAAAACCATTGCTTTATAAACATTGATTTTCTTTTCTTGGTGAAGAGACCTAATCAGTCATACTCACATTTGTAGGAGGCGGCCTAAAGCTCTGTTGGTTTTACAGATATGGCTATTAGTCTAGAGACAGTGATGCATCGTTGGACTGCGCCCAGGTATGTAAAGCGGTCGACAACATTAAGGAAATGGCCTTTCACATTGATTTGTAGAGCTGGGATAGTTCTGTTTGAGGACTGTGATTCCCGTTCTTTTGAAGGCTAATAGATAGCCCAAGGAGGCAGCAGCCTTTGTGCAAGGACGTCATATTAAAGCTCCTGTTCGGTGTTTGCAAGAAGGGCGCAGTCAACCGCATTGAGCAGGTCAGTAACAACCATCTCTTTAATTTTAGCACGGGAAAGAGAGCCCCTTTATGTGAAATATACTGTCATCGTTGCGAACTTTATGTAGATGCCATCATGCAGGCGTTGCCTCATTTTATTTAGCAAAGAGAATTGGAGCAAGCATAAAGCTCTTATTAACATCATGCTCTATAAAGAAATAAACTGATATAAACCTTTCACATGTAAATTATGAGTGAGTCTGGTGTGAATGTACATTTTGGTTTCCATAAGTTACAATGTATTGTTTGGTGTAGGCCTAATGCACAAATTGTAAGACAAATTTCCTAAAGGATAATAAAGATTATTATTATTATGATTATTATTATTGTGTTATTGTATCTGATTAGACCTCGTGCAGTTGCTTTAGAAGAGCGATGAATCTTGATGGGCATCCCAGCCGAGACAACATCCCCCACAAGCCATCGCGACTCAGCGTCAAATGCTTTGATAAGCTCGGTGAAGACAGCGTAGGATGTAATCATCTTCTTTTTTGAAGTAACGTCTGTATTATATAAGATAAGATAAGATACATGTCCAGGTTCTGCTCCTTGCATGTTTTGTGTATATGACTAGCCCCGAAAAACCACACCGACATTCAGAGAGCACATTGCCTACTGTGGAGTTGGTCAGTCTGTCAAGGAGTTAGTTAAATAAAGCACATTGCCTACTGTGGAGTTGGTCAGTCTGTCAAGGAGTTAGTTAAATAATGTTGATGAGGATGTGTTATCAATTTTGTACAAATAAATTTAAAGTTTTTTTGGGGGAAAGTAATTTCTTCAGCTTATCAGTGCATGATTTATTTATGGATAATAGAATTTCCCCATGTTTACATGACCTTTTTTAAAATAAGAATTTCAAAATCAATATCTCAGTTCTAGATGACTGGATTTAACTGTTTTTATCTGGCTTTTTTTTTGTTTCTATTAATACCATAAACTTACTGTGTTAGGGATTTGTTTTCCTCGAAGAAACATCTGTATCTACGGTCTGCGGGCTTTTTCAGTGCACGGACCAAAGGTTTGGAACTCACTCCCCATTGATCTCAGACAGACAACATGCTACACCACTTTTAAGAAGAACATTAAGACCTACTTGTTTAAAACTTTTTTAGATTAGTTCATGAATACCGCTGTAGTGTTTGTGTTTGTAATGTTATTACAGCGCCTTGAGCCTACATTTTGTTTGTTAACAGCGCTTTATAAATAAAATTATTATTATTATCTAGTGTAACATTACTGTTCTTCTTCTGACTAGATTATTTGTCGGTGAGCTGTAGGCTCCTTTGAAACTTGTTAGATTTGTATTTGACTTGAGATTTGTTTCTTGATTCTCACTATTTATGTGTATTTGGCTTGCTCAAAACTAGAGTGAAACATTAGATTAGAACAGCTGTCTGCTCATTGGTTGTATTTAGTGAAACCATAGAAAAAAAAAACAAGACGAAAGCATTCTATATTTAGGTCATTGATTTCTATTTTTACATACCGTATTTCAAAAACAAAAATATTGCTATGACTATTCAACAAATCGAAAATCTGGAACAATCTACAAAATGAGTCTTAACAAAACTTTTACTCTTTGACCTTACTCTTTCGCTCTCTGTCTGTCTCTCTCTATGTTTCTGATTGTCATTCATTCTTTTGTAGTTTCTTTTTTTAACTTAAAAACGTCTTACTTAATAGCAAAACATGTAGATCTATGTACATCCGAACCTGTCCCCATCAAGTGAGGAATGTATTTAAAAGCTCTGGTGGTGGCATTGGGCCCATGGTGTTATTCCTGAGGTGGTGGGGTTTGAGAACCATTTATTCACATCAGACAGTCACAAGCACCAATCATGTAGTAGTACTACATTACTATTGTTACATCACCAACTGATGGCATGAACACACACTGAACTTCTGTATCCATACCAGTTCTAAATATCAGCAGTCTAATGAGATTGAACAGTATAAATGGTAACTTAAAATGAAGAATATATTGCTAGATTTTAAGAAACAATTTAAAACCTCTTATTTTACAAAATAACATCCTACTTTTTAATGAACTGACTCAAAATGATCAGTTGTTTACAGTAATGTGTTCAACAGACAGTAATACGTGTAGGCCTACATAATAAAAAAATGTCAGTAATGAAAACTAGCAACTAGACTTGGTTTCTCACTTAAAACCAACTATTATAACATGACAATCTAAATACTGAATAGTTTTGTGGCTCAGTAACAGAACATTAGGACATATTAAGACAGTAATAAATAATTTAAAAAAAAAACATTCCTACCAGATGTATATAAACTGGTCGTGATATAGGACATGCATTTTAGACCAGCTGATTGTCATAATAAAATTGTCTAAATTATGAAATAAAATAATATAACAGAATAATCACAGAAGTATAGCACACTGTATGTATACGTAAATAAAATAAACATGTAAACATCTAAAAATGAAATAATTTAAATAAAGCCACTAGTTAATATTAATATTGAACAGACAGGACGTAACGACAAACTTAAGACTTCGTTACAGTCATACGTTCCTTTATAATAGAAGATAACTAGATCTAGACAGCTTAGCTCCCGACAATCAAACTAATAATAATAATCTTATTATCCGTGAGGGACTTTCTTTTACAATTGTGCATTACAAAAAAAAACAACAACAAACAAACAATGCATGATTAGATCAAACAATTTGTACAATAGCACTCAAGATATACGTTCATATCCCAGTTTCTCAATAACATAACTTGCGAAATTTACAGGCTACCAGTAAGTTACATATTGTATAACTATGTAATTGCCAAAGGAACAAAAGAGTTTATGAGTCAATATGTTATAGTGATCAGTGCCTTATATATTCTTGGTGATGGTAAAATCGTGAAGAAGATGGTGATTTTTTAATGCCTAAAATCTTAAAGGTTTCTTAGCAATGTTTTTCTCAAGCAGGTGTTCAATTGTGGTTTGTTTGATACCTACGATCTTAACAGCAGCATTAGAATTTATAAAGTTAATTATTATTTTTTTATGTTCAGATTGCCGTACCAGGCAGTGATGTTGAAACTTAAGATACTGCAGATGTGAGTAGGTGGTAAAACATTGACAATGCTGTTTAGCATGCAGTGACGTCACTTCCCGACTATCAGATTTTACGCTCCACTATTCCCTGACAACTAGTCCCAACTCCTGGTCTTCACGTGTGGCTCAAATATATAGGGTCCGGCTGTTATCACTGACAGGAGAAAGGGCAAAGGCGAGAAGCTGGCGCCCAAACCAGTAAGCTTCTGCAGGAGAGGCTCGTCAGCCAGGCTACCCACATAGGCGAAGGAAAGTTCTGAACTCAAACTCTGACGCCGCAGGTCCCAAACTGTATCGGCACTTGTCGTTTCTTTGGGATACATCAGCTGCGTGGAGAAGGGGGAACTGCTATGTTGGCGACATCGTTCCTACCATATCTAATGCCCAAGCTTTCATCTGATTTCTATTATAGTGTTACGATTCTCTCTTCATGCCTAAACACTGCTCAACACAACACACCCAACTCAAAAACTTGACAACTAAGAGTTATAAAATAATGTGGAAGTTAAATAACAAATAACATTGCAACACGATACAAGGGCTACACATGCTTTACTGTATATCACCCTACTGCCGTACTAAACTCTACTGTCTCTCTACCTCGTACTGCTTCACTCGAGGATTTACAGTACCCTTGCACCCGGACTTCACGGAAGACCAGTGGTTCCCAAACCTTTTTCCTTTACAAAACGCTTCGCACATTCTGAGTATTTAGCGTAACACTTTTCTTATTTTTTTGGAGAGATTAATTCAGGTGGTGGCCTACTAGTTAATTATTCCAGTGGTTCGTGGAGCACCTATTCGGGCCTCGCGTACAACTAGGGTTCCACGGAACACAGTTTGGGAAACACTGCGGTAGACTAACAGTCCCCGGTATTATCGCTGTACTGAAATGCAGTGCTTCTCATACACACTGTGTCTGGTACCCGAAGGCTTTCAGTCACATGATCATATCACGTGTCACATTTTCATGTATCGTTCATACCAGTACTGCCCCTTGTCCATCGACACAGCACGCTGACCTCTATTACTGGCCTGTGTCACATGTGTTAGTAAGTCGCACACATATTAACCCTATCACTCCGCCCCTAGAGGATGGCCGCCTGGTCGTGCGGTTTGCGCGCTGGACTGTCGTTCGGATTTATCGACGGTCGAGGGTTCAAACCCTGCCCGCTCCCATCCCCGTCGTCCTGCGGGTGGTTAGGACTAGGAAGTAAACTATCTTCAACTCTGAAGGAACATCCGAAACATGTAAAACATTTTAGAGTTACAACAATATGATCCTTGGTCACTTTGTGACTAAATGAAGTCATAGTTAGATTAGCATATCTGCAAAACTGAAAGTCTACAGTGCTGTAGTCCTCATGCTTCAGAGGCCTGAACCTTATATTTCTATCATGCCGTATCAAAAAGATCATTCCTTCCGCCTACGCCAAAACAACCCCCCAAAAAAAAGGTGAATTGGTGTGACCACATACCAGACGATGAGATCTTACAACTGTTACACATGAACATGATCCACGCCATTAAAAAAAAAAACAAAAAAAAAAAAATTGCAATGGGAAGGGCATCAGTCGGTATAAATCCGTAATAATTGCCTTCCCAAACAATTTTTTTTATGGAAACAATGAAAAGCGTTCTCAAGATCATCACAAACGATACAAAGACACCCCTCACAGGCGCACTCAAAGAGCGCCTGAATGACATATCACTCCCCATGGCGTGAAACCGTTCGCCTCAGAGTTTCAAGACATGAGCAATCAACAAAATGCACATCTGCAACAAACCCATGTCTTGTATGGAGCCGGCTTTACAAAGCGAGGATTGGACTCTGTAGCCATCTACGAGTTCATAGGAATTGAAAAATAAACTTATTCCTTGCCTAGGACAGAGGATCTATGTAGCTCTCTCTCTCGAAACTCGGTCGCTGTGAACATTGTGAGAGTGACTTAAGACCTACAGTTTCTAGGAAGAAAGTTTTAAAAAGACAGACAATTCATATACACCGTAACAAAAAAACAGAAATAAATGGATAATGCCGTTGGTCTATTTGACCAATCATTTGCATCCACTAAGCCGACAGTCACTCTGCAGACACTCTTATCACCTGACCAAAGAATTACTCAATAAATTTTGGTTTTCAATGTGTGACTGTGTAGTTCGTTAATAAGACCTAGTAGAAAAAAAAAGTTATGTAGGCCTATGTTGTTGTTTTTTTAATTAGTATATTACTTTATGGAGAAGGGGGGCAGGCTTATGCCTAAATTTGTGAAGTTAATAGTCTAAGAAACTATTGAAATCCAAGAAAACAGGAACCTGGGTGGTGGGTATATTTTGTCAACCTTAGAACACTTGAGTAATCTCGATCATCTGAGTACAAAATATGGTCTGTAAAACTAAAATTCTAATTTAATTTGATTTTTGAAATAGTACTGGTTATTTATGTATATAATTAGATTACTACAGTTCTTACGAAAAAAAAAACAGGGCACTATTTTAATTTCATTTACACATTAGGGGCCTACGTGTCAATGACTAACCTTACACAAATGTCTAAATATAGGAATATTATTATTATAGCCTTTATATAGCGCTACTTTCATGCTTACAGCATGCTCAGAGCGATTTGGTCCAATAATATTTGTGGACCAGTGGGGGGGAGGGGGTATCTAGGAGTTGGTTTTCCGTGCTGCCTTTAGGCGCTCAGTCGGGTGTCGAACCTCGAGCCTCCTTCTAGGTAGCCAAGACAAGCCAAGCTCAAGCGCACTTAGCCTCTCGACCACACTTCCCACCATACTATAATATACGGATGTTTAAATTTTAAATATACGTCCTAACGGCTAAGTTCTCATAAACGTCATAAACAGATGATCCCAACATGATATTGTGACACAAGAGAGCGGCAGTGTAGCTTTTATAGTTTTTTTTACCGCATAACCTTTGCCCCTAGATTCCGAGCACGTTCTTTGTGAAGAGAGGCGACCTCTTGTGACACCGCGAACACGCGAGGGCATTGTAATCTCAAAATAGTGTGACAATAAATAGGCCTATAGAAGTGAAGCTAGGTGCTGAAACAAATGATGATACATACAATACATACTAAACATAAATACAATAAACAAGCCACAGCAAATGGTGTTTTGTCTCCCTTAGGCTGAACTGGCTTATTAATAACGCATTTAGATCTAGATCTAGCAGCTATACTAGTAAACAGTAAACCAGACACTAAAGTCACATTCAACCATTAGGTCAGCGGTTCTCAACCTTTTATGCTCGGCGACCCCTTTTTACAATCCCCCACTCTGCCGCGACCCCCCCCCCACACACACACAGCAATAGAAGAATAGACAACAACACTCCATATTTTCGATGGTCTTAGGCGACCCCTGGCAAATTGTCAATCGACTCCGAAGGGGGTTGCGACCCACAGGCTGAGAACCCCTGCATTAGGTACTCGTCAAAAATGAACAGATTATTATCATTATTATATAACACATGTAGACAAGTAACCCAATATAATTTTGGAAGCACAGGGAGGAGTTGAACATAATAGAAAACGGAAGACATGATAGTCCTGAATGTTTATCAGAGGCTGTAGGCCAAAACATTCGGTACTCGACCATATTATATATTTATAGCTTTTATATAGCGCTACTTTCATGCTTATATCATGCTCAGAGCGCTTTGGTCCAATCTCAGTGTGGGGGGAGGGGGTATCTAGGAGTTGGTTTTCCGTTTTCCGCTCAGTAAACACAACTCTGCCCGAGTCGGGTGTCGAACCTCGAGCCCCCTTCTAGGTAGCCAAGCCAAGCCAAGTTGAAGCGCACTTGGCCACTCGACCACGCTTCCCACCTTATGAGTCACTGCGCCTACGCAGAAAAATGAATGAAGTCCTATGGCTGAGTAGCTTTTCAGCAGTTACTTGCCCATTGTGCTAGCTCTACACCAGGCATGTCAAACTCATTAAGGTGTATGGGTCACACAAAAAAACTTACAATGACCTGAGGGGCTGCTGCAAAAAATTAGTTGCAAAACAGCCTACTAGTTTTATGTAAATTAGAACTAATTCAATAGAATACAATAATTAATGGCATACCTGTCCCCTACATAGCTTAATTTGCAGTACTATTCGAAGATTAAAAAATTACTATGATTACACATTTTTTTTTGTCCTGATGGTTGACACCTTTTCTGGGATACAAGTTTATTAATGTCAGGTTGAAGTTTGTTTGCCACTGACACTGTCATCACTGATGACAAATTTTGATCAGTTAATCTCGAACTGTGAAGTGTTTTTGTAGCTTTCATTATGGAAAAGAACTGCTAACAGAGATCAGTGTTTGCAAACATAGTCAGAATTCTTGCTGCAAATTTCCGCATTTCATGGTTGGTGCGCCATCATTTGTTAGACTAGCTAGCTTTACCAAAGATAAATGGTACTGCAATATCACCTCCTGTAATTTCTCAAAAACGTCCTCGCTTGTTGTGGTGTTATGCATAGAACAGAGCTCAAGTAGCTCCTCATGTATCTCAAAATTCCTGTCACATGCCCTTATGAATATAGCCAACTGGGTTATTCCCGCTACATCAGCTGACTCATCGAGAGCCAATGAAAATAATTCAAAATCAACTTTTTTGTTCTTTTATTGTTCACGCAATCGGACTATTTCTTTGAATGCTTTCACCTTTTCTGGACAAATTACTTTGGCTTTAACGACACACTTCTCATAAAATCACATTTACTAAATGATTTGCTATGGCTTGCAATTAAGTTTGACAATATGTAGCTGGCTTTCTCCGAAGACTCCTCTCGTTGTTCAGCTTAACAAAATACTATTTTTCAATTCAAATAGCTTGTCATCTCTTATTTTCCAGCCTAATAGTTTAAAATTATTTTGATAATTTTTGAGGTGGCCAAGCGAGCCGCATGCAAAGTGGTCGAGGGCCGCATGCGGCCCCCGAACGCCGTGTTTGACATGCCTGCTCTACACCCTCTTGAAATCCTCAATGTAAGTCTACTAGCTAAAAAGGTTGCGGGGGTTCTTAGGAAGGATATTTCGCCTTATCTCATAAATTACAGACGTCCCTTCAAGATAGAAGTCTAGCTAATTACGCCCGGCTCGTTTCCGCGTGTTAATCCAGTCATGCATGCTAATTAGAGCTCTTCAAAGTCATTGGTTTCCTGGCTGATTCAGGCAACTCATTGTATGCTTTAATGGCACTAGGGAAAGAAGGAACAGTTATAAAAGTCTGTACTCCGAAATGGATTAAGAAATGTGCCTTTATCTTCAAATTTTAGTTTATGATATGAAATAGGTGAATATGGATGCACTTAAGTCCAACAGGCAATTTGAAAGGATATATATTATATATAGATCTGTGGGGTATACCTTCCTGCACTTAGGTCTATTTACCCCAAGACAATCAAAGCAACTAATACAAACACTAACACCAGAACGAGACAATCAGATCCATAGGTGCTGCCTGCACGCCAAATTCGGCTATATGAAATACAATAATTTAAAAGTAATTTATGATATCGGAAAAGCTAAAAATAAAACTTTGCTTGAAGTTTTTAGAGATTGCCAGCCAGGCGCTCATTTGTTATCTCAAAGTGAAAGTAAACGTCTGCTTTAAAAATATTTTTATATCAAGTGGGTTATCTCCCATGGAACGTACTTCCGTGTGAATTGCTCTTCTTTTTTTAAATATGAAAGTTCAAATAGCGGCTAAAGTGACATCCAGCACACATACACACGCAGATTTTGTCTTGATTAGGTCGTTGATTTGGTTCGTATGTATGAGACTAACAAGATTATACACAATGTGTCCTTGACTGGCCGATTCTATTAAATTGAATTCTTAAATAGAATTCTAACTTTTACTGCGTTAAAGTGTAAAGACATCGGGGCCTATACACCACAAAACTCATAGACCACGGATCTAGAAGACCACTTGAGAGTGTCGTTTGTAAATGCCACGGTCTTGATTTGATGTCTTCGATTACGAAGATTAAGGATGAGTACAGTGGGTCACAAAACTAAGCAGACCCAGTTGTGTATCTCGTGCAGAAAAAATAACACAACATTGTCCGCTAGCGGTCTATTTAAGTTAACGTTTTCTGCGCCTGTCTTCAATAAGAATTTTCTTTGGGTTTTAGATATGTCTCCCGCGGCCTTTGTGAGAGTTCTCCAACTGTCTCTTTCAAAGACCATTTGCTGCCAGCTACTTTCTTCTATGCCAGTGAGGGCGAAATGGCGCACAAGTTGATCTTTATAGCGCTTATGGAAGAGGAGGGGGGAGGGCATCTCTTTTGCGCATCGCAGTCTTCCTTTACGCTGAACATCGTCATGTGACATAATTTAATGTTGTCCTACATTACCACCAGCCACACGAGGAGGCACAAAACCCCAGTGCAAAGCCCTCAGACCCCCCTGGATGACAATAGTGGTCACCATCGAATCATCGATGGACGAACTATACATTACACTGACATTTCATATCCCGTAATTCTTGTTCAACATGTATCAAAACTTTTTTGTCCATTCTTTCATCACCAAATAAATAGTAGGTCTAGTCACGAATAAATTAATGTAAACTCTATTTAGCCTACTGCTAACCATCTATATACTATCTATTTTGAATATTGTATTTTTCTTTCTAATTTTACTGACCAAAAGCTCGTTAAATATATAATCAGGGTACATATCATACTGAAATAGCTGGAAGTCGGGTTTGAAAATGTCTACAAGTTTCATCAGCTGTTCTCTTTTTACGGTGCTGAATGCTTGGGCCAACACGTCAATTTTTTGTTTCTTTAATTTACTTTTATCTGCTTGTGAGTTCAACTTTTTTACACGCTCGGTAAACATCCGAACAGTTATTGACTTTTCGCTAATTTCCGGTGACCAGGGAAATTTTTCTTCTATGGAAATAATCCCACGAATCTGAAGTTTTCTCCAGATTCTTTTCAGCCCTTCATGCCAGGGCATACATTTCTTAACGGTGAATTTCCAACTGAAAGGACTGACCGTTGAGTCTAAGATGGCGTCATGAGTGGCGTCTTTGGCCCACTGTTTCAATTTCTCCTGACTGACGTTGTAACCGAGCTGGGCCAAAGTGAAGGCCACGTCTGTTTGAAATGTCTCCATCTTGCCCACGACTGTGTAGTTGATCTGACAGGGCTTGCACTGGTCGTAAGTGGGCGTAAAATGGGCGTCCCTGTGGGTGTCATTGGTTAGCTCCCCTTCGATCAGGTACTCTATGAACTCGGCGAACGTGACGTCATGGCCACACATTAGTTGTCTTATCTTGGCCACGGGTCTATATTTAGAAATGATGTGTTTTCCTATCTGCGACCAGAAATAAGGATTTGGGGCGAACAGTTTGTCAACGTACCCGGACAGGATCCTGGAGAAGGGCTCTCGCACGAAGATAACGGACGTGGAGCCGTTGAGAAACGCTTGTGTTGCCTGAGAGTGCAAGGGCAGTATCTGCTCGAGAACCATCCTCTTGGCCCCCAACGCTTGGTTAATGGGAACGATGTAAGGATTCAGAAGCTGCTTCCTCTCCCGCATGGTGTAGAAGACTCTCCTGAAGAAAGTCGATCCCACTTTTAGCAGTGGACAATAAAGGTAGTTACTGTTCTTATTAATCTCAATGCGGCCGTAGGCCCAGGACTCGCTGGAAAGGCCCACCATCTTGTCAGGCGACGCGTCACACTGAGTATGGAGGTGCTGGACTCTGGACGCCTGCTCTTCTTTAATAGTATCCATGTTTAGATAGGTTCCATTGACGTCATCTGCACCGTAATAGGGATGCTGTCGTATCTATAAGAGAAAGAAACGAATGAAAAATAAAAGTTCAACTTTTACATTTCAGTAGATTTATAATTAGATTTTCATAAAATGGAGGCAAATCAGGAAATAGTAAGCCCATAGAGCTATATATAGCCTTTTGGGGGCATCAGCTGTACACAATACGGCGTGACTGATAAGCTATAGGCCTACATTTTTAAAACTAAGAATTCATTTTTTGTGCCGTAGAAGCAATTAAAAACAAAAATTGTAAACAAAGAATAGATGAATCTGATAAACCCTTAGTAAGAATATGTTCTTTTCGACGACTAAAGCAATATATATATATGTATACAAATAAATAAATTCTAGAGGGTTCAGAAAAATGTTACAATGACTGAAATGGGGAATTGTTTGGGATGTTACTTCAGAAATGAAGTCCAAACTCCCAACAGGAGTTAGCTAAAACTTGAGATAATTGATACTACAGTCCGACCACACATTTAAGAAATATGACCTCGTGGATTTCTCCAGAAACCTTGGTGTTTTTTTTTTGCCAGACCTTGCAGTGAAAAAGTAAATGTGTGAGTTTTTGAACTACCGACAAGTAAATATAACATCTTAAGATCTAATCGTTTTAAAACTGTAGAACTAATTTCGAGGACATAGTTAATATCTTATCTTATAAAATGCAGACGTTACTTCAAAATAGAAAAAGATTACTCCCCAAGTAGTCTTTTTGCTTTCATAACATAAATATGCTAAGTTATCCACATTCAAACAATGAAATGTTTATAGGCCTACATTTATTAAGAGAATATCTGTTGTGAATGTGGTTATTGGTGTAATGGTTGAATTTAGCTTTTACTGCACCTAACAAGATTATGCACAATTAATGTTTTAAACTACAATGTAATTTGAATACATTAACAGATCGCGCAGACACTTACAGCAAAAGAGTCGAGGAAAAGTGCATGGTCGTTTTCTTCTCTCTTGGGTTCTGTGTCTGCCAGGAATAAAGAGTATGATAATGAATCAATCAATCAACCTTACTAACCCAATCAATCAATCAGTAATTCTAATTTATCTATCTATCTATCTATCTATCTATCTATCTATCTATCTATCTATCTATCTATCTATCTATCTATCTATCTATCTATCTATCTATCTATCTATCTATCTATCTATCTATCTTATCTGTCTGTCTGTCTGTTTATTCATCCATCCATCCCTATCTATCTATCTATCTATCTATCTATCTATCTATCTATCTATCTATCTATCTATCTATCTATCTATCTATCTATCTATCTATCTATCTATCTATCCATCTATCTATCTGTCTGTCTGTCTGTCTGTCTGTCTGTCTGTCTGTCCGTCCGTCCGTCCATCCATCTATTTATCTATCTATCTATCTATCTATCTATCTATCTATCTATCTATCTATCTATCTATCTATCTATCTATCTATCTATCTGTCTGTCTGTCTGTCTGTCTGTCTGTCTCTGTCTGTCTGTCTATCTATCTATCTATCTATCTATCTATCTATCTATCTGTCTGTCTGTCTGTCTGTCTGTATGTATGTCACCGTGGCAGTTTTTTCTGGCATTGACCAATTACCTTTGGAAAGGACAAAGACCCCAACAACTAGTAATGTTACGGTCCCACATAAAACTAGCTTTGAGGTCAACTTTCTCCTGGCGTACCTCCAGAAGGCCATCACAAGCCATACATCTGTTACAGAGCAATCTGCCAAGAAAGTTAACAAAACAAACATCTAGAACTAATAAAATATTTATTTCTAATGTTGTTTAAGTATCTTTACACGGTCAATGGTCTCTAACACACAAGTCTACTAAGAAGTAAACGATTTCCTGTATTCTGAGCTTCATCAATGCGTTCTCCTGGAATCTACAGCACATACTTCATCAAATAAACAAGGGAGAAAATTGAGAAAAAAGTCGCCAATACTGAAGTGTGAGAGACATTCAAACACATACACAGTAGAACGTCCGGACGTCAGCCACCGGGAACGTCAAATATCTGAATTATGCGTGTGTTTTTTGTTTTATATAGATGATAGCAAAGAGTGCTATCTTGTAATAACTGTCCAGATGGCTATTAATGAATTGAGGGTGCAATTTATTAAGGGGGGGGGGTGAAATCATCAACTAGGCTTTTGAGTTATAATGCTCTAATATTCGTAAGTAACTTGTAAAAAAAAGGTTTCTGCACATTTCTGTATAGAAAGGATGGGCTGAAAAGCAACATGACACAAGAACACTTGCAGGGTTTCATGTTAAAGGCTGGTGGCTGGTGACAAAGACATTCACCAGAAATTGTTTTGTTTTGTTTTGACAACGCATGAACCATCTGTCAGCGAGTAGTTTGGTGATGAGGGAATTTCCTATCCCTTGAATGTGGATACATTGATCTGTTGCAAGAAAGTTTAACGTCACTTCCTTTTCAAAGTTTTGGTTTATTTGGTTTTACAGGTTTTGATTGTTACTTCAAAATAGCCCAAACATTCCACTGGACAACGGTTGGCGTGGGTGAGGAGTGGGCGGCGGAAAGAGTTCGAACCTGGAACCACCGAGAAGACACTCTAGAGCGCAAGACACACGAATAGGCAGTCATCACATATTGTGCTTTACTCTTTTAATTATATCAGTATAATGTAATAAACTAATTAAGATTGCGATTGCACTGTAGTTTTTGTTTCTTTTACAAATTTAGATTTCCTAGAGCCTCTAAGTCTATTTACATGTAGAAATACAATACGTCATTGAAACCCAGAATTGCAAACTTGTATGTACATCATATGCAATCAAGTTGTAGGCCAAATTATATGGTAGTGTCCGGGTCGATTTAGCCCTATTTTGACACCCAGTCCACCCCTGTGTGCCTTTTAAAAGAATACGAAACACAATTTTAAAAGTGTTGATAATTTGTTGAAGACTTATTCCTCCCTCCCCCCCCCCATTACTAGTATTTTTTCCCACGTGCAAACTAGTAAAATGTGACTTTATGGTGGAGGGCGAAGTGACCTCAGAGAGTGTGTTAGCGTGTCAAGGGATATTAGTTGTTTGCTTGTTTGTTTTTTGATTTCTCGATTGAAAGATGGAGAAGTGTTTTCTTCTAATGTTTGTGGATCAATTTGTTATGTTTGTGGATCAATTTATTATGTTCGAGGATCAGTTTGTTATGTTTGTGGATCAGTTTGATATGTTTGTGGATCAGCTTGTTAGGTTTGTGGATCAGTTTGTTATGTTAGTGGATCAGTTTGTTAGGTTTCTGGATGAGTTTATGTGAATTCGATTTGGAGAGAGTAAAAATATTTCTTTTAGTGGGATTATTGAATCATTACTTTGGATTATTGAATCATTACCTTGGATTATACTTGGGCGAGAAGTCTGCGTGATAGGGGCCACGGGGGAATCGGTGAGTACCTCTAGATTTTGTTTCTACTCCACTTCTTAACTATAGGATCATTTGCGTTCACATTTTATCCCTGCAGATTCAGATCTCTAAACTTTTGTAGAACAAAATAAAATCTTTAAGAAAGAAATATTAAGGATCCGCTCTACGACAGCGGCGTATCTACGAAAAAGTTGGATTCAATTGTACAATAAGGATTTTTATACACTGAATGAGTTACACGACACACATATATATGTAACATGTTTAACATATTCTAACCTCGAGGTGCTTACATTTGCTAGCAGAAAGAACGACAACTGATGCAATAAATCACATTCATCACACACTTTACCATTTTTATTTCACAATCATTTTAATTCATTAATAAATAAATGGCTAACAATTGTATGGCAGGATAGAATAGAGAGGACTGTAGCCGTCGTGCTTTCCCCTTTAATTTTTTATATTTTTTTGGTCTTCCAGCGGTAAATCTCGTTTTGCTGGACTTCTCTTGTCTACTCGAGACTCGGCGTACTGCACCGTTATGTGATAAAACAGAATAATATTGTGTTACCGTAAATCTATATAGAAACACAATGCCGAGTCCCACTAGACAAGCGCAATAACTACCCATTCAGTTGATGTGATAATGCACTCCACTACACTGGTACCTGGGTAATGTCCCTGGATGGAAGCTCTTTTTTTTTGTCTCATTCGTATTGATTTGTATTTGGGAATAAAACCAATTTAGGAATCTGATTATTGTTATCATTGTCCATCACTTTGAAACTTTTTCTATTCACCCTAACATTTATTTTGAGAGTTGTTTCATCTTATCATATCTTATCTCATCTTATCTTATCTCATCTTATCGTATGTGCTAATTCTTTTGTGTGTTGCAGGCGTCGTTAACTTAGGTGTATATACTAATGTTCTCTTTTCTCCTGAGTGTTGCATTACTTTGTGTTTACGCGGATGTAGAGTTGTTCTTATAACTTAAGTAGCACAACCGATATTTAAAATCAACAAATTAACTCATTGCTTAGCATACAATGTACATTTATTAATATAAAATAAAATACACAATCCAGCCTTCAAGGCGCAGCGAATAATATTTCACAAGCTATTAATCCAAAGTATGAAAATACTTCACTATTACATATGCTCCAAACCTTCTAATTTTATAAAGATAACTCAGAAAGACACAATGATAGCGGTAAATTTCTTATTCTATATGACAGGACAATTGTTCGTACTATCGATCTTTCGTTCCTAGGGCTATTATAGAACGAATTGCCAGAATCAGCCAGGAAAATTAACGAATTAGCAGAGTTTAAATATATACTTAACACGCACGACTAGATTAACACATATATGCTTTCTGAGTTATGGTTCAGTGTTTTGTGGGAAGTGTGGTCGAGAGGCCAAGTGCGCTTGAACTTGGCTTGGCTACTTTGAAGGGGGCTCGAGGTTCGATACCCGACTCGGGCAGAGTTGTGTTTTCTGAGCGCCCAAAGGCAGCACGGAAAACCAACTCCTAGATACCCCCTACCCCCCCCCCCCCAACCAGTCCACAAATGAGATTGGACCAAAGCGCTCTGAGTGCTATATAAAAGCTATAATAATAATAATTATTGCTACTTTACTGCAAAAATCTTTATTTTTTCTCAGTCGTCGATTCTCTTATCTTAAAACTTTAAATTTAGCAACATCAAGTAGGCCTATTATTATCAAGTTATTATTATATGAAAAACGAACTAGTATTCAATCTCTGGTACTGCCTGTGTTGAGCTTCGTTAGAGAGAAACACAATTCATCGTAGTCCCTTTAACAGTGTTTACTGAGAAACTTTCTGGTGATGTGGCAGGTCTGCAGCAGTGCTGCCCTCTGAGTGGAAGCAACGAGAATCTTCTTAGGGATGTTAAAGGCCTGTGACGTCAGTTGTCATTATCCCCTCGTTGATATAACTACATGATATATTGTTTTTTAGAACCTAAGCTTGGAGATCAAGCGATTATGGAAGTTGTCTAAAATAACAATATATGCCCCATTGTTATATCAACCGAAGGGATAATAACAACTGACGTCGAAGATACCTTCAAGGCTCTTAACATTTCCAAGAAAACAACACCCGTGACAGACAAATGTTATGAAATGTTTCTGATGCAACCTTGGAAATGTTACGGAGTGTTTGTGATTAATTGTGATGCAGCCTTGGAAATGTTAAGGAGTGTTTGTGATTAATTGTGATGCAGCCTTGGAAATGTTATGGAGTGTTTGTGATTAATTGTGATGCAGCCTTGGAAATGTTATGGAGTGTTTGTGATTAATTGTGATGCAGCCTTGGAAATGTTAAGGAGTGTTTGTGATTAATTGTGATGCAGCCTTGGAAATGTTATGGAGTGTTTGTGATTAATTGTGATGCAGCCTTGGAAATGTTAAGGAGTGTTTGTGATTAATTGTGATGCAGCCTTGGAAATGTTATGGAGTGTTTGTGATTAATTGTGATGCAGCCTTGGAAATGTTATGGAGTGTTTGTGATTAATTGTGATGCAGCCTTGGAAATGTTAAGGAGTGTTTGTGATTAATTGTGATGCAGCCTTGGAAATGTTATGGAGTGTTTGTGATTAATTGTGATGCAGCCTTGGAAATGTTAAGGAGTGTTTGTGATTAATTGTGATGCAGCCTTGGAAATGTTATGGAGTGTTTGTGATTAATTGTGATGCAGCCTTGGAAATGTTATGGAGTGTTTGTGATTAATTGTGATGCAGCCTTGGAAATGTTAAGGAGTGTTTGTGATTAATTGTGATGCAGCCTTGGAAATGTTATGGAGTATTTGTGATTAATTGTGATGCAGCCTTGGAAATGTTATGGAGTGTTTGTGATTAATTGTGATGCAGCCTTGGAAATGTTATGGAGTGTTTGTGATGCAACCTTGGGTAAAACTATGGCGGATAGTTTGTTTCAATTAGCTGAATAGATTCTGATGTAAATACGAGTAAGTTCATTGCAGTTGAGATTATAAATGGGGGAAAGTTAAGTTTTACTCAAGCTCTGCATTAAGAATAAAATGTTTGTAAAATGTTTTACATGTTTCGGATGTTCCTTCAGAGTTGAAGATAGTTTACTTCCTAGTCCAAACCTCCCGCAGGACGACGGGAGATGGGAGCGGGCAGGGTTTGAACCCTCGACCGTCGATAAATCCGAACGACAGTCCAGCGCGCAAACAGGTTTAGAACCCCTGATGTAAGCACAGTGAAACGACAAGTCAAGTAACGTTCACTTTTATTTATCAAAAAGGGGGGGGGGGAATATTTTTACTTTTATTTTTTTAAAGACAATGATTTTTTTTTATCACACTTAAGAGCCCATGACTCCTGACCCTAGTCGAGGTATTTTAATCTCCCTTGACAAGTGGTAGAATGACGTCATTACGTACGTTTCTCCCTCTGAAGTTCGTTGTGGCCGTTGCTTGAATTACAAACTAGGACAAATGTACCTACTAGGTTAAGATGTGCAGTTTAATTAATTATTGTAGTGTTAACTATGCCACATTGTCATCTAGAATCAAGATAACTTTGAGCTCGATAAATAAATCTAAATATGTCACTGAGACTAGGGCCGGCCTTAGATAATTGAAGACCCTATGCGAAGTGTACAAATTTGTACAAATACTCCTTCTTCCCTAGTGCTATTAGGGCATGGAATGGGTTGCCTGAGCTAGCCAGGAAAACCAGTGACTTGGCAGAATTTAAGTCATTGGTTATTATGCAAGACTAAATGCATGACGCGTAGGACGTAATCATCTTCTTTTTTGAAGTAACGTCTGTATTATATAAGATAAGTGAATTTGATGGCCCCAAATGAAATAGAAAAATAATAGATAAACAGCGAAAAAAAAACTAAAATTAGGCATTTGATTAAAAACCTTGAGTACTCCAACAATAACATTGAAGATTTGATGTTTCTTTTCTAAAAAAAAAGATACTCTGATGTATGTCAGGGTGACATGAAGCACTGCAAAGTTGGTGACAACAGATGGAAGAAAAAAAAACACTGGACAGGCTTACGTGGAGGGCAAGCAAGAAGAAAGGTTCCTGCAGCGATGCTGGTTAACATACTAGAAGCAGAAGAAACACAAAAAAAAGCTGTCTTAGGACAGGGGTTCTCAGCCTGTGACCTGTGGGTCGCGACACCATTGGGGGTTGATTGACGATTTGCCAGGGGTCGCTTAAGACCATCGAAAAAAGGGATTGTTATTGTCTATTCTTCTGTTGCTGTATGTATGTGCGGGGGGGGGGGTCGCGGCAGAGTGGGGGAATGTAAAAAGGGGGCCGCCGAGCCTTAAAGACTGAGAACCGCTGTCTTAGGCCAACTAGTGACCTACTAGTGACTGTAGCTATGTATCAAGAATTGTCGTCATCACGTGAGACGTTGCTAAGGGGAAAATATTGTCTTCCGAGAAGAAAACTGTCACAGAGGCCATTAATTATTACACCGTGACCTATATATGTTCTCGGTATACGATGTTGAAAATTTCATCCAGAAAGGTTTAATATCACAATCTCTATACAGCAAGCATATCATTAAGCAAAATTACACTAAATGCATTCGATGTTAGTCAAAGTACGCTTGAACTTGGCTTGGCTATCTATCAAAAGGGGCTCGAGTAGGGTTTCGAACCTGAAGCGCCTAAAGGCAGATCCCCTCCCCTCCCCAACTGGTCCACAAATGAGACTGAACCACAGTGCTTTAAACATGCTATAAGCATGAAAGTTGCGCTGTAAAAAAGCTATTAAAAAAACAACCAATAACATCTGTGACATTTTGCACCTGTTCAAATTATTAAGTAAACTGGAGACCAAGACAGTGTAGACTAAAACATTCTTAATCTAAAACACTGGAACTATTCTTAGTTGACACCAGCCTCAGTTCTCCATCAACCCAAGATAAAAATATATTAAAAAGTCATAATTGTTAGTGTTGATTTTAATTTCAATGAAACATGTATTGCGACGGGGCTTGTACTAGAACACTTGACAGTATGAACATCTCGCGCAATCTTCAGACTTGATGACCGATCCAAATCTTCAACATTAAAAACCCTAATGAAAAACGTAGGCAATAGGAGAAATATGAAACAAGTTAGGGCATAGAGGAGAAATATGAATCAAGTTAGGACATAGAGGAGAAATATGAATCACGTTAGGACATTGAGGAGAAATATGAATCAAGTTACGACATAGACGAGAAATATGAATCGAGTTAGGACATAGAGGAGAAATATGAATCAAGTTAGGACATAGTGGAGAAATATGAATCAAGTTAGGACATAGAGGAGAAATATGAATCAAGTTAGGACATAGTGGAGAAATATGAATCAAGTTAGGACATAGAGGAGAAATATGAATCAAGTTAGGACAAAGTGGAGAAATATGAATCAAGTTAGGACATAGAGGAGAAATATGAATCAAGTTAGGACATAGTGGAGAAATATGAATCAAGTTAGGACATAGAGGAGAAATATGAATCAAGTTAGGACAAAGTGGAGAAATATGAATCAAGTTAGGACATTGAGGAGAAATATGAATCAAGTTAGGACATTGAGGAGAAATATGAAGCACGTTAGGACATAGAGGAGAAATATGAATCAAGTTAGGACATAGAGGAGAAATATGAATCAAGTTAGGACATTGAGGAGAAATATGAAGCACGTTAGGACATAGACGAGAAATATGAATCAAGTTAGGACAAAGTGGAGAAATATGAATCAAGTTAGGACATAGAGGAGAAATATGAATCAAGTTAGGACATAGATGAGAAATATGAATCAAGTTAGGACATAGAGGAGAAATATGAAACAAAGTTAGGACATAGAGAATATGAATCAAGTTGGGACATAGAGGAGAAATATGAATCAAGTTAGGACATAGAGGAGAAATATGAATCAAGTTAGGACATAGAGGAGAAATATGAATCAAGTTAGGACATAGAGGAGAAATATGAATCAAGTTAGGACATAGAGGAGAAATACGAT
Source organism: Biomphalaria glabrata (assembly GCF_947242115.1). Classification (NCBI taxonomy): domain Eukaryota; kingdom Metazoa; phylum Mollusca; class Gastropoda; family Planorbidae; genus Biomphalaria; species Biomphalaria glabrata. Next base: position 1,128,408 of record NC_074728.1, read on the forward strand.
TTAACTGTCAAGGAAGAGGGACTTCCTTCCAGCCATTGTATCAGGCAATGTCATGGAGGAGTTAGAAAGTTGATACATCAATTATGTGAGTGTTCCTTGATGTGTGCTACAGATGACTGACTCAGTGAAGCAATGAGTCTTTGGTGGCTCTAGAAGAAGAAAGTCGTCCAGTATATATTGTTGTAAACCTGGTGGTGACACAGATGGGGGTAGTGCTGCGTGTTTTTAGCCTACCCAAATCGCCACAGTCCAGCGCAGGACGAGCGGTCAACCGTGACCAGTGACAGTACACGCCAGTTCGGCAAGGACCCGTGTCGTAAATATTACGCACGCAAGTCACGGCGAAAGTGATCAACTGGAGTGGTCAAGAAGGTTCGAGGCCAGTAGAGACACTATATAAGAGCGAGTGTGTCAGAATCACTTCACTTCACGTTACCGCGCAATGTGACCAGTACGAGGCGAGAACCAGCACGGTGTGTGAAGTCAGGCGGAGCAAGACTAGGTTTTTGTAAAGACAGTGTTAATGTTGTTGCCAATTGTGATGTATTTGAAATTAAATAGACTGATACTTTGGAGCCCCGAGTTTTGGGGTTCTTTAGGTTCGTTGTGTCGTCTGGTGCAGTTGGAAGAGAGCCTGGGTAGTAGGAGAGATCGTAACAATATCTATAAAGAATCCGGGCCGGCCTAAGGTGATTGGACGGCCTATGCGAAGTGAATTAGGTGGCCCCAAATAAAATAGAAAAAATAAAAATACCGAAATATAAATTTACAAAATGAATTAAAACCTTCCTGCATCTAAATCTAGAAATAAAATATATTCATATAGCGCAATTCCAGTTGCGATCCGTATGTCATCTTGAATCATAGTAGAGCCTTAGAGCTAGGCTAGTAGACAAGTCATAGACTTCTGCTCTGTTTGAGATTTAATATAAGTTTCGCATTTTTTTCTCTAAATAGTTTTTCAGTAGTATGCGAGGCCCTCACCAATCGGAGGCCCTAGTTTACCAATCTCTAAAGCCGGCCCTGACAGAATATAGCAACTCACACAATGTAAGACTCAGAAAAAAACGTTTGTGACCCCAATATTGAACTTATCACACTTAGGCCTTACTATTTACCAAGAGAATTCGTACAAGTGTGTACTGTGATTGTTTACATACCACCCGCGGCTGACTCAATGATTTCGGTGGACGAGGTCATTCAAGAATAATAAAAAACACAACCCCCACCCGCACCCTCTCCACCTTAACCCGCCCCACCTTAACGAAGTCAAATCGTCTCAAACTGGGAAACTTCTGTTAGACTAGAACGCTCACACCTCAATGCATTTTTCTGTTTTATAACTGCGTCTAGATTTTCAGCGATGCCATATTTTCTAACTATTTCCCATAATGATTCTTATCTTATCCTATATGATATAGACGTTACTTCAAAAAAGATGATTACGTCCTACGCGTCTTACTCTTAATAAATAACATTTTTTTCTGGGTGGAAAGACATGCTCCAAATTGATTCCCATTTCTGTAATTCATCTTATTCTCTGTAAAATTTCTGTATCTTGTGTTGTTTTTATTGTTCTATATATTATGCAATCGTCTGAGAATGCTCTTTCTTCCCTAGTGCTATTAGAGCATGGAATGGGTTGCCTGAACTAGCAAGGAGAACCAGTGACTTCCCTTACAGCTTGAAAAAGAGTTACGTAATATATAATAATAATAATAACAATAACACATTATGGCAGGATGTCCAGCCCTATCAGAATCAGCCTACCTAGGTCGCCATAACCAAGTTGCAAAGTTAATACACCAGCACTTGGCTTTGACGTACAAATTGATCGGTAAGGACACTCCCCCTTATTATAAATACTCTCCGCAAGAGGTTCTCGAGTCTACTGATCATCTGCTGTACTGGGATAGACCTATTCTAACCGACAAAACGGTAGATTTCAATCGCCCGGATCTGCTGTTCATCGATAAAAAAGAAAAAACCGCTACCATTATCGATATCGCCGTACCACTGTCTCATAATTTAAGAAAAACTGAGATAGAAAAACAAAAAAAATATGGGAACCTAGGCTTGGAGATTAAGCGTCTATGGAAATTGTCCAAAATAACAATATACCCCATTGTTATATCAACCGAGGGGATAATAACAACTGACCTCACAGACACCTTCAAGGCCCTTAACATTCCTAGGAACATCTTCGTTGCCTGTCAGAGAGCGGTACTGCTGCAGACCTGCCACATCACCAGAAAATTCCTCAGTGGAAACTGTTAAAGGGACTACGATGAATTTTGTTTCTCTTTAGCGAAACTCGACCTGGCAGCGCCAGAGAATGACTACTCGTTCATTTCTAACATAATAATAATAATCTTTATTGTCCGTATGGAAACTTGTCTTACAATTTGTGCATTACACCAAACAAAAAACATTATAACTATAAGAAACCAAATTGTACATTCACACCAGACTCACTCATAATTTACATGTGACAAAGTTTATACCAGGTTTGTGAATCGACCAATCGCGGATAAGAATTTGTTTCCGATTTCCAGTTTAGATATAATACATATAGGTCTATGGTTTAGACTTTTAGCTTTAAACACCTAATTAAAAAACAAAGATTGACAATTATTAATAAATGATCTGACAAGAAACGAAATTAATCACATGCGGTAAATAAAAAGTGACAAGCCTGGGACAAGGTCTAGTGTAAGACACTCATCCTATTTACATTTACTTTGGGACTCAGATCTCTGTCAAATTGTCACACAAGAATGTGACAAAGAAATATGACTGCTATCAAAAGAGCTGAAAACTCTCCAGGTGCAACGATCACGCACCTCTGATAGTAGCCTACTATGTTAGGGGCGGAGTTAGGGTCCTCAAAACGTAGCGTGTCCTTATTATCAAAGCTTTTAAGAGTTAGTTACTTTTTTTTTTCTGAAGGCTTGACGTGAAAAATATGTAAATTTGAAAGATATTTTGAGAAACAATATTTCAAATTCTAAATTATTCATTTTACCCAAACCACAATTGTTCACATTTACTCATCCTCCGACTTGAAAAACGAGTAGCTCTAGATAGAGGACCATAAAAATTGCTCGTTTATTTGTTTGCCTCGTAATTGGGCAAAATAAAAGGAAATGGTCACGGCACTGACGACAGGAATGTCTAGTCCTACACAAAAAGCTACTCTGCCTCATCGTGGCGCTCGTGTGGAAACGACCATTAGAGGAAGTGGTTAGGCTAAATGGGTAGCAACACAAGACTCCCATGGGGATGCCCACGGGTAGACGAGAGTCGACCCATTGCACGGGCGGAGTTGTTTGTAAAAGAGTCCCCATAAACCTGTCACAAATCCATGCGCCGTTCCGCAAGGGACCGTTACATAAATGGCGAGTAGCCCACGGTTAGCTTGGTATAGCTAAGGAAAATGGAGGAGGCTCCCGGTGCCCTCGGCCTTCGGCCATGACCAGCCAAGCATGCGTCGGGGGCCAAAGGCATTGGAAACAGCAATGCTTTACATAGGCATTGACTCGAGTCTCTCCCAGACAGAACGGTAGTTCGGACAGGTTTTTTTTTTTTACTGTTTGACGCGCAGGTTTTTTTTTTCAAACTTAGAGCTCGAAGAGCCTTCGGCTAAGCTCTTAGACAATCATCAGCAGCAAATTATTGTATTGCGTAGTGTCTCCTGCTACACAGAGTGACCACAGAAACAGTTCCCTTCAGGTCAAGTGACTAAAACTGTTATGGGACCATTGACTTAATGAAACATTCAAGAACTAGTCGACCGGCGGCGTAGCATACGCCGCTTTTTTGCAGGGCCAACCTTAGACCACTGCAACCTATGCGAACGCAGTGGGCCCAGCACTCTTATAGGACCCGTGCTAATTTTAGGTGTATAAATTATTAAATTAAACCATTTTTAACTTATACCACATTTCCCGCGGCCTCCTGTCGAGGTCCTGAAAATCTCCTGAAATTGTAAAATATACGAAAAAGTCCTGGAAATATCCGGAAATTATTAAAATCTTTTGAAAACTCATACCATCTCCTGAAATATACAGACGAAAATTGTTTTGTTTTTTTTCACTCTTAAATTATCTATGATAACTCCCTTCGCCCGAGTTGCAAAAATAAAAGAGTGATCTTTCCATGGTCCAAACTATTGAGCGTGCTCTGTCGCTTCGATAGTTAGTACAGAGTAGATTACTCCCCCCCCCCCATTTTTTTTAACGTGAGGTAGAAATAAAGAGTGATATTGCAACGGTCCTGCCCTGCTATTTTGTGACAGTGTTCTCCCTCCCCCTCCCCCCTTGTTTTCTCGTGGACTATCCGCAGAGTGATCTTTCCTTTACTCCTTACTACTCGCTTAAACTGTCGAGGGAAGAAGAGAATTATATATATATATATAGATTTTACACCACTAAGGATTAACAGCATGAATGGTTGACATCCATTTGAATAACTGAAATACTGTTTTCATGTATTAGTGATGTTCTGCTTATTAATAGGATGTTTACGGGGGGAGCAGATGATATAAAGCTCATCGGTTTCTGTGCCCAATAGTTAATGAGGGTGTCATGTGGCCAGCACAACGACCAACCATCTTTGCTTCCCTTTCCTTACTAGCGTAAGTCAGGTACCCCATATACTGGCGGTACCCTATATACTGGCGGTACCCTATATACTGGAGGTACCCTATATACTGGAGGTACCCTATATACTGGCGGTACCCTATACACTGGAGTGGACTCAGGGGCGTCCCAAGAATCCCGAGTTTCTTAATGACAGTCTTCACTGGATTCAAACTCGAGACCTCCTCCTTTCAGAAGCCAAACGCTTTAACTTCCGACCACCACGCCTCCAATAGGATGTTTATAAGCAGTCTATTGTTTTAAAGCATGCAGTTTGACCCGGAAAGGGGGGGGGGTAGTGTAATGTGTTGAGACAGGTGAATAAAACCCAGCTTGTCACACTTTAGATTTTAGTTCGTTTTAGGTCATTGTAAACAGAAAATGTTTTAACACATAAACAACGGATGAGACAAAGTGTCACCAGAAAAAGCTGACCATGTGCTCCAAAGCTACATATATTATCGAAAGGGCCCAAACAAGACACTGGCCCCAAAATACAATTATAGAAAGAAAAATGTATGCAAATCTGGATAAGCTGGAAAGTCAGATATATGACTGCATTCTGAACTTTCCAACAGGATAATGAGTAAGAAGAAGAAGACAATATGGATGAGTCTTTGCTAGCAGTCAGATCATCAAGCTTTCCAAAAAATAATGCAATGTCTTCGATGCAGAAGATTAACCCTTAAGTTGCTGAGCTGTTTTACAATGAGTGCATACAAAATGGAATTACAATTCTGATGTTTAGAGGCTAATCTACCACACGCGTTTTAGGGGTTAAGGATGAGTGCACTGTTTCCCATGACTATGGAAACCCAGTTGCGACTACTTTGAAATTTATATCCAACGCCCTAATTGTCTGCACCTGGCTTATCTCCCCTTATCTAGTACGGTTCCTATATAAAACAGAATTAATTAATTACGGCTAATTGATCAAATGATTGGGCAATATTTCGATTGATGCATTTGTTGTCATCGATAATGAATAATTGTAAAACGTTTAATTTGGATCCGAGACTGGGAAGTGGGAGAAATAACGTGGACAAGATGTGTACCAGACGTTAAAGACAAAGTGAGTCTGTGGGACAAAGTCAGGCCTATGGCCTACGATTGGTGGGGGCCTCGCACAGGACTAAAATCATTTTTTTTAGAGAAGAAATAGTGAAACGTATCCTCAATGTTAGTAATGGACCTCAATCACCAATCGTAAACAAACAACATTTAGCCACGTGATAATTAATATTGATAAAACAATGAAAAAAAAACTGTCACGTGACAGCCTGTGTGTAGGACTATTACGTAATTTGTATAGAAGAGAAAGAGAATCACGTGGCTAAATGTTGTTTGTTTACGATTGAAGAATGAGGTCCATTGCGTAATGTTAGTTTTTTTTCGCTGTATAAGTTTTTATTTTTCTATTGCATAGGGCCTCCAATTATCTATAGCTGGCAATACTAATACCTTCCGGACGGTGGACACAATCCCATTAAGTAGAGCATGTCCTTCTTTTGCGTTTGGTAATACATTGACATATTCACTGGAAACAATATATATATATATATATAGGCTGTATAGGCTTTATATATTACATCCTTACCTACCTGCTAGTTAAATCATATCCAGTCATGTGATAATTGTATCAACACTTAGACGGAAAGTATATCCAATCAAGCTTAAGTGCACAATACACAGATAACAGTAAGTTCCTTCACTGACCTAATTTCAGCACGTGTCTATGAACCTAGCAGACGTCTGCTGAGTGTAAGAGTGGAGGATAATTTTAGGCACACATGGCTCTGTCCTGGTTACCCACTGGGGCCCAAGTTAGCGGCAGTAGAAAAAAACTAGACCTGATTATCATGCCTACATCTATCTGGAAAGACAAAGACGAGTGTTACGTCCCAAAGTTTAAGGTTTTAAAAATATAATCATGAGTTATTAAAGGTTATCACATATAAAGGTGGGCTATGAGTTAGTATGTAGTCTGATATGGAATAATGATCTGTGTTTATAACCAGTTCAAAAGATGGTGTTATTAAGTAGGAGAAGATATCCAAACATTTTTCTCATTGGAGATACGTCTTTAAATTTAGAGTCCATATCAGCTTGGCTCACCTTAACCTACATAACTGAACAGATAAAACAATATAGGCTAGCTAAATAGCTACACAGATTCCTCAAAAAAACTAACAATAGATGCATTACAGATAATACAAAAATATAACTGAGTAGCTAAACAATATAAACCTACGTGTTATATCTTTAAAATATTACATTAGCCAAACAAAAAAAAAAGGGTTATAGCTAAACAGAAGACTTGATTAGTTCACAGCACGAGACGGCTAAACAATGTCACTGCCACTGTAAAGAGAGTTCCGAAACAACGCGGCCACATGCTCGAGATGTAGGCTCATTACACTTCAAGAAATAATATTCATTTAGTGAATGTTTCTACAACTTAAAGAAAACCTCCAAGCACACACGTTTTCCCCATTCAGGATCTCTCACCCCTTTTCTGTCTCTCTTTCTTTCCGTTCAGGCTCTCCCCCCCCCCGGTTTTTTTTTCTCTTTTACTTTTTTGTCTTCTCTCTCTCTCAATTCTTTTTCTTTCCTCTTTGCTTTCCGCTTCCGCCCCCCCCCCTTTATGGATACGAGTACAGCCCGCCGTCTGTACGCTTCGTTTTGGCTGTGCATGTGTGCACGTGAGTGCTCGTGTGTGTGTGTGTGTGGGTTGGGATGGATGTAGCCCCGCTCGTCTCCCCTGACACTGGATTCTAGTTACCTCCCTTAATTTTTGCCAGATCTTTACCATCCCTCCCTCCACCCTTTTCTCTCTATCTTGTACCCAAGCTTTTCTGTTGCTTAGTTCAGTTAAGGGCCTACTTGCCTAGTAACCTAGAAACCTATGGGATTTTTGTATCTAGGGCCTTAAAGAGACGGAAGTCAGGGCCGTGGTTTTTGAACACTAGAAGCCATAGCAACACAATACACTTAAGTCCTACCCATCCCTTTCTCACGAGAAATGTAGAGCAATCAATCCAATAAAGTTAAAGAAAAATTAGTTTTATGAAAATTTACAAAACCTAAATTGAATTCAAATACAATAACATTTATGAGAAGTTCAATAATTGGGAACGCAAGGCCATTCTACACCTAAATCACTGCAATCTGATCTTTGATTAAGAAATCACTCCAATCTGATCTTTGATTTTTAAGAAATCACTGCAATCTGATCTTTGATTTTTAAGAAATCACTCCAATCTGATCTTTGATTTTTAAGAAATCACTGCAATCTGATCTTTGATTTTTAAGAAATCACTGCAATCTGATCTTTGATTTTTAAGAAATCACTGCAATCTGATCTTTGATTTTTAAGAAATCACTGCAATCTGATCTTTGATTTTTAAGAAATCACTGCAATCTGATCTTTGATTTTTAAGAAATCACTGCAATCTGATCTTTGATTTTTAAGAAATCACTGCAATCTGATCTTTGATTTTTAAGAAATCACTGCAATCTGATCTTTGATTTTTAAGAAATCACTGCAATCTGATCTTTGATTTTTAAGAAATCACTGCAATCTGATCTTTGATTTTTAAGGTCTCTTTAAGGAGTAAATGTAATCAAGGGGAAAAAAACGAAAGAAAGCGTTATAGAGAAATGGGATGGCGAAACAATGGAACCTATCTACGTTGTAAAAAAAAAAAAGAAAGAAATATACAAAATCAACAATTGGGAGGACGCCATATTGAAAGATCATTGTTGGGTTTAGGCCTAAATAAAAATATCTTGAGCTACAAGAGATAGGGCTTATAAATTTGATTATTCTAAGGGCTTATAAATTTGATTATTCTGTGCAGAAAAGTTAAATAATAGGGCGGTACTGCTGCAAACCTGCCACATCACCAGAAAATTCCTCAGTGGAAACTGTTAAAGGGACTACGATGAATTTTGTTTCTCTTTAGCGAAACTCGACCCTGGCAGTGCCAGAGAATGACTGCTTTTTGTTTCTAACATAATAATAATAATTCTGGTTTATTAAAACACCTCGCTTATTAAAACTTTCGTATTCTGTGCCTCGGTAACACAAAAAAACTTTCTTATTTATTAGCCCCTAGATCTATAAATGAAAATTTCGGTCTAGTGTTACCAAAGTCTTATCATGTTCAGCCTTCAAAAATATAGCAACAAAACATTCTATTTAACATGCATGACGTAATTATTTTAGCTTTTGAGATAATGTCTGTAATTTATAAGGTAAGATTAGAGCTTTCTTGTATTATCATGTTCAGCCTTCAAAAATATAGAAACAAAACATTCTATTTAACATGTATGACGTAATCATCTTAGCTTTTGAGATAATGTCTGTAATTTATAAGGTAAGATTAGAGCTTTCTTGTATTATCATTTTCAGCCTTCAAAAATATAAGCGAAATGTCATTCTGGTGTTTCCTAATGAAGTTTGTCTGGCTGGACATATATTTACATATTATTATGTGTTCAATCGTTATTCTCTTGGTTTATACGTCATAGATTATCTTATTTTATACACCAACATACGTTCCTTCAAAATAGAAGTTGATTATATTCTCCGGGTGTGCATATGTTAATTAGAGTTAAATCACAACAAATTTCCGTAAGGATCAATAAAGCAGTCTTACTCTTTGTGTTTATTAAACTCTGCTAAGTCATTTGTTTTCCTCGCTGAATAAGGTAAACCGTTCCAAGCACTAATGACACTACGAAGATGGTGAAAATGTAAGAATTTATTATTAGTGCTATTTCATTAATTAATCTCTTTGCTATTGAAGTCACATTTAATCTTATCTTATCTTATATAATACAGACGTTACTTCAAAAAAGAAGATGATTAATCCTAATGCCAGAACAGTGATTGTAAAAATGACATTATAGCTTTGTGCTGGAATACAGAAGGAAACAAAATATATTGTT